>NC_133320.1:5532954-5778667 GCF_012295235.1 Primulina huaijiensis
TAATTGTTGTAGATATAATATTACATCAAGTAAATATAATTATTGTAATTAAACAAAGTATAGTTAGTAAAGACCGGTGCTGGAAAGAATGTTTNTACATACAAATATATATTCTCAAACTTAAGGACAGTCCACGGAAACTAATTCATTAATCAGAAACTGGGGAAGCTAAAATCCAAATACGACCCAAAGTCCCAGCGGATGCCGTACAGATGCTCGGTCGCTTTCTATAGTTGTCATAACGATTTGAGTAGGTACAATCTACTTATAATAAATATATGTGAAACGAGTAGATACAATTTATATTTGTAATAAAAATAATATTTTTGACATAAATAATATTTTCACGAGTCGAGATGAAGATTTGTCTCACATGGAAGATCTTATAGGAATAAATATTTGATCATTATTCAATTTTACATGTGAATAATAAATCAGATCAAATGAATTTTTATTATTTTACATGTTTTTAGTATCAGTAATTGAATACTAGTTAATATTTTTTTCGAAGGTCCTTTTTTTATTTTTTTTTGTTAAGTTATAATTATGAATACTCCTACTATTATTACTATCCACAGCTGACTCTATTTTTACATTAAAAAAATGTTTTAGTTTACGTCTACAACAGCACCAAATTGAAGTGTTGGTGTGTGTCAGAACGCCTACTTGGAATGATGCAATTTACGTGGGGCCATCCCAAGTTTTCATTGTCAAATGTTTGTGGATGTTCTTGAATCTTGATAGGCAATTACACGATTTCTCCTATGGTTCCAAGTGTATTGCGGAATGACTTCACATTCTGCCGAGTTGCAGAGTATTCGAACTGCATGGATACTGCACTTAATAATTACCCAAGAACATTTCTCGAAGAGATAAGCGAAAAACAAAATAAAAAGGTAATTTATTACATTGGCTTGCCGATTAGTCGTGGCAAACGTTGCAGAAGCAGCAGCACACATGGAGGACTGTGAGAGAGACAACAGAGCCTCGGTTTTACAACAAAACACAGCACGTGTCTGGGTTACTAATTCACCTCCACTGCGTTTGATTACTCTGTGATATAGTGTGTGAGCCGGAGTTCTTTGCACCTTTGGTAAAAGTATTGAGTTTTTGGGTCAAACTTTGTTCTTCATTTTAGGAAGAAACCCGATCAGAACGTGCTGTCAAAATGAAGGTTTGTTTATGAGATGGAGTTGTCTTTCGGTTCGGTTATGTTTGTACTACGTCGGTTTCTTTTTTCCCCTGAAAGACTTGTGAATTTAAGTGGGTATTGGGTATGTTGTACTTATATTTGCCACAAAATATTAGATTTCGAAGTAAAATTACCAATAAAACTTTATATGTGCTGCGAAGCCAAGACAGTATGCAAAAATCTTCATGCATGTGTGTGTAGTACATAAAGTTTATGAATGTAATCAAAAAAGAAGTTTTTTCATGTATTTTATGTTTTTTTTGGAAGAGCCGTCATGTTTATATTTTCTTGGTTCGTCTGTATTTATTTTAAGGTTCATGATAAAAGATCACATTCTGTTGACGAGGACAAAATGGTAAAAAGGAAGCAGAAAGCAGAGGGAAAGGCACCCGAACCGGAGCAGTCGCCCAAGAAGGCTAAAACAGAGAATGAGAGCAACCAAGATAATGGGAAATCTACCGAAGGCATTAAAGAAGAATTCAAGAACTTCTGCAAAGCCACAAGCGAGCATCTCTCGATCAAGCAGATGCGCGAGATTCTTGAGTCGAACGGACAAGACCCAGGTGGTTCCGATGATGCTGTTGTTCCAAGATGGTAAATAAAAAAATAGTTATATGTTGAAAATTTTCAAGTTTTAGTTTTGCTCCGTGTGACCAATAGTGAATTTCTTGATTTAAATGGCAGCCAAGACATCTTGTTTTACGGTCCATTAGACAATTGTCCAATCTGTGATGGCTCCTTGGAGGTCTGTGGCTCGAGTTACTCATGCAGGGGATCGTATAGTGAATGGTCTTCATGCCCCTACTCCACAAGGGATCCTCCAAGAAGAGAAAATCCGATCGAGTTTCCAGATTCTGTTAAAGATTCTGCTGTTGCAGATGTAGTTTATGCGATGTGCCATTTCTTTCCGAATTATGAACTGGGATTTTGACCATCCTCTGAAAACTCTTTTTTAACGATTTAGTTACTGAGAAGACACCAAGATTTGAAAACTCGGCCTCAAAGGGAGCTTCCCACCGATAAACCTTTCAAGGGGATGATGATTTCTCTTTCGGGTCGTTTAACTCGAACGCATGTAACAACTTTGATTTCTTCTGTTACTTGTAGTTCGAATTTGTCTTTAAGAAATATGGATTTTTATGTGGTCTAGTTTTTTCATACAGCAATATTGGAAGTCAAAGATAGAGAAACATGGTGGAAAAGTTGTAAACTCCATCGCTGGTGAGTGGATAATTGAGAAAAAATCGATAGAATTGTTGTTGGAATATGCATGAACTAATGTGGAAATACGTTTGATTGTAGGTGCTACTTGTGTAGTTGTGACTCCGAGTGAGAGGGATCGAGGCGGATCAAGCAAGTTGGCCGATGCAATGCAAGTACCTTTTGATTTTGAATAATAATGCACTAGAAGAGTCCCTTATCATACAGGGTGTTGCATCTCATGTCTTAGGTTCAGGTGTTGATAAATCATTATTGCATGATCATATTGCTTACGATTCCGTAGGCCCCCTAACTTCGGGTTTCGGTTTGTATATTGTTCTCAGTTTGAAACAATAACGAGCAGCTATACTAAAAAATCTTCGTGCACAATTTGAAAGAAGTCCGAAATAACATAGTTCTCTTGTTGGTTAGAACTTTAGAAATTACAAACCCCTAGAATCTTCTATGTTACTTTGAAAGCCTTACTTCGATTCTTTCCAAATTAAAATGGAGCATTGGATTTGTTAGTGGATGTGGACCTAATTGGGGAATTTTCAGAGAGAGCGGCAAACCAGTGGTAAGGGAAGCTTGGTTAAGTGACAGCATAGAGAAAAAAGAAGCGCAGCCTCTCGATGCCTATGTTGTTGTGGGCGGTAAAGGTATTCCTTTGGATAAGCAAGATGCAAGTGAGGATGCTTTTGAAACCATCGCAGCTGAGGTACATATATATATATATATATATGTATGCGCGTGTGTCTGTCTGTCATGCCCCCTGTTCGCACTCACTAATTTCGAAATCGGTTCTTTTAATATATTCTTGGTTGATGAATCTCAGCTTAAGGTATATGGAAAGAGAGGTGTACACAAGGACACAAAGTTGCAGGATGAAGGTGGACAAATACTAGAAGAGGATGGAATTTTGTACAATTGCGCATTTGCAGCCTCTGACCGTGCTCGAGGAGTGAATGAGTATATCTCAGTTCTCTTGTCTTCGAGTTTTAATTATTGGCTTGGTTACTGACGGGTTAATTTCATTCCAACAGATGTTGCATTTTGCAACTGATTGTTGTGCCCGAAAATCGTCTTTACATGTACTATAAGAGGGGAAAGATAGGTGATAATTCAAACATGGAAGTGAGATTAGACCAATGGCAAAATGTTGGCGATGCCATTAAAGAGTTCTCTAAACGTTTTAGAGAGTTGACTGGAAATGAATTTGAAACATGGGAGACGGAGAAGAAAATCCAGAAGAAGAAGCACAAACTCTTTCCTATTGACATTGTGCATTTTCTTATCTTATAAACTATTTAGAGCATTCGACCCTGTATACAAAATTACAATCAATTTTATTATTTCTCGTAGGATGATGGGGTCGAAGTTAGACACGGTGGTTTAGGCCTTAGGCAACTCGGAGTTGCGGCTGCACATAGCAAGCTCGAACCCAAGGTGGCGCATATCATGAAAATTCTGTGTGGCCAGGAGATTTATAGGTGGGTAGGCCATGGTTTTGATTAAATTTACTTGGTATTTTTTCTAGGTTACGGGTAGGCAAAATACTATGTTTTGGTTGTAGGTATGCTTTGATGGAAATAGGGATAGATGTTCCGGATATACCTTTTGGTATGTTGACGGATCTCCATTTAAAAGGATGTAAGTTATTTCCGCTGTCTTGCTCTATATATATAGTGTAACAATTACAGTTTCTCATATATGAGAACAATGCAGGTGAAGGTGCTCTTTTGGAATTTGTGGAGAAACTAAAGCGGCAGAAAGAAACAGGGATGAAGGGGGAAGCAATGTGGTCCGATTTTAGCCAAAGAATGTTTACTCTTATGCCTTCAACAAGACCGTTTATTTTCCGAGATTCTAATGATCTTGCTGATCATGTGAGTGTTCTAGAAACTCTGAAATGTTGGAGAACACTGTATCCAAGTACTCTTGAAATGTTTTTAGAGGAGTGGAGGTTTGGTTTCCGATTTTAATCAAAAGAGAATTAACCGAGTTGAAACATCTCTGAAGTAAAATGTTCTGTTCGAAATTTCGTTTATCCAGCATGTTCCCTTTTCCTGATGAATTGAATAACGAATTGATATTCATAACCTGGTAATTCAGTTTGTGTAAGTTATTTTGGTTGAACTGAACGTAGGTTGTGAGAGAATGCTAATTTTGAAAGAGTCGTGCAGGTTGTGTCTGCATTCGAGACCGTAAGAGACATAAACGCAGCTTCACGGATCATAGGAGATATGTCCGGTTCGACTCTTGATGACCCTCTATTTGAAGTATATAAAAAATTGAGATGTTCCATATCTCCTGTAGAGAAAGAAGCCCATGATTACAAGATGATAGCAAAATATCTGGAGAAAACTTATGAACCTGTCAAAGTTGGAGAAATTGTAATGACTGATTAATCTTGTCGTTTGATGTTTGCATATCTTAAGACAGGGCGTTCAAATTTTTTGCATATTTTAACAGTCTTTTCTGCCTTTCCTTTAGAGTTATGGAATATCGATTGAGAATGTTTTTTCCGTGGAATTGAGTGCTTGCCCTTCTCTCGAGGAAATGAAGAAACTACCTAACAAAGTCCTCCTGTGGTGTGGTATGACTGGATCCGAGACTCCTTTCATGCATGTCCTTTTTTCGGATTCTCCGGAGTTTTTAATCATTGAATATTAGGTACTCGAAGTTCGAATATTCTGCGTCATCTTCAGAAAGGATTGTTGCTCGCTCCATGCTCTCTACCCGTCCCTGGATACATGGCAAGATCGTTTATTTACCAATTATGCTTACCTCTTGTGTTACATGCTTTGTTATTGTTTCGGTGAGCATTTCGTATAATTTTATCTACAGTTTGGGAAGGCTATAGTTTGTTCAGATGCTGCATCAGAAGCAGCCCGGTATGGTTTCACCGCCGTAGATCGGCCAGAAGGATTCCTGATCTTGGCCATTGCATCGATGGGTGAAAATTTAACAGAATTGATCACCACGCCAGAGGTATTCATAACTCGTACTTTTTTCATTTCATTTCTTGTCGTACGTGCAACTTCTTACATGTTCCCTTTCGGTGTTTCAGGATTCAGCATCTCTTGAAGAGAAGAAACATGGAGTCATAGGTCGTGGCCGGAAGAAAACCGATGAATCGGAGCATTTCATATGGAATGAGGACATAAAAGTGCCATGTGGTCGACTGATCCCATCAGAGCACAAGAATAGTCCTCTCGAGTACAATGAATATGCAATCTACGATCCCCAACAGGTTAGAGATACACCGATCATCATATCCCTTCAATTTTCTCTCTTGGATTGGAAGATATCTCAATCCTTTGGTTCTTGTTCCCATTTGACAGGTCACCGTAAGGTTTCTGGTGGCTGTAAAGTTTGAAGAGAAAGATGTAGTGTACGATGTAGAAGAGTAAGTAGTAGGTTATATGAAAGAATAGTATATAATTTTGGTGGGGGTACGAGTAGAAGTTTGTAGGTGAGAAGGGTAGATTTTGATGAAGAATATGATTGGCTCATGTTTTTGTTTGTGGAGTGGTGGATGTCAGGCAAAAAAATATTTTGTTTTGTGCGTGTGACAAGATTTACTGTCGTTTTTGTTCTTATTCCGTGGCCTTCTTGGGTTTGTGTCCCAAGAATATCGCAGCGTTATCGTCTCATGCATACATGAGACTCTATTATTCTCCTCCAATATCAATATGGAGAAGCCATACATTTTATGCGATCCTTACTATGTAGGATAGATACTTCTATTGTGCTGATGTACTGGTTTAAGGTTCGTAAGGATAATGGAAAACCTTTTTAAGGTAATTTTTTAAAGATAATGAGGTTAATTTTGATGGATAAATAAGCAGCAGTACTTGTGTATCTTTAAATATGTAGTCAACAAAGAATGACAACACACAGGAAATGCATCGTAGTATTCTCCAACATGTTTTTGTTTGTTTGTTTTGTTTGTTTGAAGGGAACTGTGTTTTCTGAAAACAAAAACATGTTCCACGTCCTTTCATTGTAATGTATCCTTTCATTGTAATCCCTTTATCGAGTTCTCTATTATTAGTGATATATTATTAGTTATATAATATTTATTAGTGATATATTATTAGTTATATAATATTTGTGAGGTGTTTGTTTTTTTTATTAAAAAAAAAGTGTATTCTTTTTGAAAATACAGTGACTACAGTGAGTAGTTGTACAACATAAAATATTGTAATGGAATTCTTTTCATCTTATCCATGATTTTTATCTTAATAATTTTTTGAAGTTTTTCACATAAATTTTGGTTTTAGGTTTTATATTTTATTTTTATATTATTATCTCGATTTTTCGCATGTCCCAAAATAGAAATGTCAAAATAGTGTTCATCTTAAAGGAAAATTAAGACATTTTTAAATAGAAATGTCAAAAAACATCTATCATAATTAAGAATGAATTAATATAGAATCACTAACAACAGTCGTATTTGTTTTAGTTTGTCTTGTCTATAAGAGGACAACTTTATTTATGTATGATAGTTTATCTTTTTTAAAGTTAATAAATGAATTGTACTAATAATTTAGTGAACTATTTTGCGTATAAAAATAAATAATAAGTTTATTTTTGGATTTAGATAGTATTAATGAAAAAAAGAGTCGTTCTCAGTTGAATATTAAAAATAATTTATAAAAAGATTTCGTAATGCGTTCACATACACTGATCTTTTGTGAAATTATGAAATAACTCATACTTTCTAGCTTTATTGAAAATTTATAAAAACCAGCATATGTTTTAAAGCTTTATCAGATTCAGAAGATCATATGTGTCATTATTTGTTTGCTTACACTTTCATTGTATTTAATCACTGAAAAATATGAAAAGTGTGTGTAATATGTGAAAAGTATGTTAGAGTTGTAATACTAAGAGTTTCAGTAGACAAAAGTAAATCTTACTGAAGTGGGTTTGTACCAGTGCGTACTGCTCAAAGTCTTTTAATTGTACATTATAAAAGCCCCTTCAAAGTTCCAGAAATAAACTGTGTTATTTACCTCTTACTGTTTTTTAGTTTTATCAAGCGTTGTAGGCTGTTTTCTTATTTTTAATTAGTCTGCTGCACTTTAAAGATCAAGATTAACTTTTGACTACTAAAAATGTTTGAAGCACGTATTTCAAAAACAGAAAGAAGAAAAAATTTGAAATATTTATTCAACTTCCCATCCTAAACACTACATCGATCCTAACATAATTGCTTGAAGAGTTGGAACAAGAGGAAGGGAGGTCCAAGTCATCGCCAGTCGTTACAGTCCCATTCCTTTTCTTCTCGACCCGAGTCTTATGTTGATAGAGAATATTTTAAACTATTCGTAATATAGAACAATGTTTAGATATTGTATTTTTAGGTTGATTTTTATTTTATTTTATTTTATTAATATCTACGTACTTCATGCTAAATGTATCATTAGGGCTAATCCTGGGTTTTTTTTAAAAAATATTATAAAATAATAAAATTATTGTAAAAATGTGACAACTTCTAAAACTTTGTAAAACTAGTTTATTTTTAGCATTTTGTTAATAATAAAAACTATACTTAATCTTTCGACCCGAGTTTTATTACTTCATGCTAATAATAAACTAGTTTTTATATACAATAATTATATTTACTTGATGTAATATTAAATTAAGTATAGTTTTTATTATTATATCACGTAAATATAATTATTTTAATTGTTGTAGATATAATATTACATCAAGTAAATATAATTATTGTAATTAAACAAAGTATAGTTAGTAAAGACCGGTGCTGGAAAGAATGTTTGATGCTCAGTGATCGAAAGAAATAATTTTGCTCCTAAGTTGCTCGGCTTCGGTGATAAAATGAAGATCATTACCGCATTTACGGTTAATGGATATTGAATCCGTGGTTTTCTGCCACGGACTCAGAATCCGTGGCAGACTGTCACGGACAATTTGAAACCGTCGTGCCGTAGCGACGGTTTTTGGGTGTTTGTTTAAACTGTTGCTATTAGCGACGGTTTTGTTTTAAGTTGTCGCCAATAGCGACGGTTATGGTTTAAACCGTCGCTAATAGCGACGGTGTTTGGTAAAACAGTCGCCAATAGCGACGGGTTTTATTAAACCGTCGCTAATAGCGACGGTGTTTGGTAAAACAGTCGCCAATAGCGAGGGGTTTTATTAAACCGTCGCTAATAGCGACGGTGTTTGGTAAAGCAGTCGCCAATAGCGACGGGTTTTGTTAAACCGTCGCTAATAGCGACGGTTTTGCACAATCAATCGCCGATATCCCTTCTATTTTTTTTAAAAAGTTAAAAAAAAATAATAATAAAAAATTTGAATCCGGGACAGTAAGTCCCGGATTGTACTAGTTATACAAACTTTTAGAAATTGCCACATTTTTACAATATTTTTATTATTTTATAATATTTTTTAAAAAAACCCCTAATCCTGCACGTATCATTAGCTAAATGTAATTGCAACTAAGTTGATATAATAAAAAAATTATCTTTTCTCCAATACATGTAAGAATTATATTTTCTTATCATAATATAGATAAAATTACACAAAAGGTACAACGAAAGATGAGTAGGTCTTTTGGGAGACGGTTTCACGAATCTTTATCTGTGAGACGGGTCAAACTTACCGATATTCACAATAAAAAGTAATACTCTTAGCATAAAAAGTAATACTTTTTCATAGATGACCCAAATAAGAGATCTGTCTTACAAAATACGATCCGTAAGACCGTCTCACACAAGTTTTTGCCAAGAAAAAAATATAAAAAGAGAAAAATTATAATATAGGATAATTGGGTGGAAATTGGAATTGTTAGGCCAAAAATAAATTCCATGCATTGTGGAACTAAAAGCGCACCTTGTAAGATTCACGATTTCCAGGCAGCAGTTGCTTACTTTCGTTGCCTTCGTCTCGCCACAAATTAAACTTGTCGATTCAACCCCAAAGATCACCGGTCTCCGCCTCCCTCTGATCCATCTCCCTCATCCTAGAAATAGGAATTCCTCAGAAATTCAAAGGGTTATCGTAAATATTCATCATCGGATAAAATGTATAGTAATTTCAAAGAACAAGCAATCGATTATGTACGGCAAGCAGTAGCAGAAGACAACGCTGGCAACTACGCAAAGGCTTTCCCTTTGTATATGAACGCGTTGGAGTATTTCAAAACCCATCTAAAGTATGAGAAGAACCCTAAAATTAAGGAAGCTGTAACTCAGAAATTCACTGAATACTTGCGGCGAGCTGAGGAGATCCGAGCCATGCTCGATGAGGGCGGCCCGGGGCCAGCATCAAACTCGGATTCTGGTGTTTCGGGTCGGCCCAAGACCAAGCCTAAGGACGGAAATGATGGGGAGGACGGGCCTAAGGAGAAGCTGCGGTCCGGGTTGAATTCGGCAATCATCAGGGAAAAGCCTAATGTTAAATGGAATGATGTTGCTGGGTTGGAAAGCGCCAAGAAAGCGCTTAAGGAGGCTGTTATCCTTCCTGTGAATTTCCCGCAGTTTTTTACTGGTAGAATTCCCTTATTGCTTTGGTTTATATATATATATATTTTATAATTCTCTTTTGATTGCCAGTTTTTCTTTGGCCTTGAGAAATTTTTTAAGTTTAGAACAAATATTAGAGCTGCAAGTGTAGATATTTCAAAAGGTTGTCATCTTATTGGAAAAATAGTAGCCTATGTTTTTTAATGATTTACTGTATTGTGTGCTTTCAGGCAAGAGACGCCCATGGAAGGCTTTTCTTTTATACGGTCCCCCTGGAACAGGAAAGTCCTACTTAGCCAAGGCTGTTGCCACTGAAGCTGATTCAACCTTTTTCAGGTTATTTATCCAGCTTGTGTTTGACTTTGTTTTAGTTGACTTAGTTCCCGTCGTTCTGCCTGGTATCACTTATCATATTTCATATTATCTTATCTTAAGCACAAGCGATTTTGATATATATATTTCGGCAGTTCTAATTTTAGTAAGTTCCTACATCAAGTTCGAGGAGATATAAATTTCGATTTGGAATGTGGAGATATCATGGAAATTCGTACATATAGTTGAACATGCAAGTTTACAGATGTATGCAACTATTGACATTACGTTTAAATTTTTTGTTGCCAAGCATACGATCTATCTACTATAATGAAATTAGGCAAATATTTGTAATTGTATTGTTTTTCTTGAAATTTCGGGACATTTCGGGATATCCTTGAAATTTCAGGAAATTTTGCAGAAAAAGTTGCAAGTGGGATTTCATTTGGCAGCCTAGAAACCAGAAATTTCTGGATTTAGGAGGAAATTTAGAACTATTTAGAATTGTTAAATTTTCAGTTTTTCTTTAATGTTATGTTGTTGAATACTTCATTTAGTATCTAATCCTTGGAGTATATAGAGAGAATCATATTAACATGATTGAGCTAAAGGCTTTGGCTGTGTAAACTTCCCAGGGTGTTGTTTTGGTGATTTTGTCAACAGGGGTTAACAGTTGAAGAGGTTTCAGACTGCGGGGAAGTTTCCTTAGCTTGAGCATTTGCATTGTCACACATCAGGGCTCTGCTTTCATTCATTTTACAGATGATTCCATTGTTAAATATACAAAGTTTCTCATTTTTATTTGTGTGTTTTTTGTAGTTGGGAACGTTTTCTTGATACATATTTTCTTTTGCTATTTTTCGTTCCTCGTGTTTAATGCTGAAGTGCTCAGGCCATAAAGTTAGCAAGTGCTTACTGCTGTTATTTTTCAGCATTTCTTCATCAGACTTGGTTTCGAAGTGGATGGGTGAGAGTGAGAAGCTGGTATCTAATCTATTCCAAATGGCTCGTGAAAGTTCTCCATCAATCATATTCATTGATGAAATAGATTCCCTGGCCGGCCAGCGGGGAGAAGGAAATGAGAGTGAGGCTTCCAGGCGAATAAAAACAGAATTGCTAGTGCAGATGCAGGTAACTATTAATAGTTTGAAGAAGTATTCCTGGATTGTCCACGAAAAGCTTCTAAGTTGGATATTTAGAATGGGTATTCTCCTAACAAGCCAATTTGGTGTGTGATACAGCGATAATTCACCTGATGTGACTAATACATGCCTGAGTTTAGTTTATAATGCTTTAATGGTCCTTTAAAACTGTTCTTCTGTAACATTTGGTTTTGAATATCATCCATGAGTTCTTTCTGTCCCATGCTTTCTTTTGGTGACGTGCATTGCAAAAATTGTACTCATCTAATCAACTAATAATATATCTACTTTGGATACTTATCTCTATTTCTTTGTTATTCTATTAGAAGTGCCACTACATAAATTTTAAAAAATTTGAAGTGGCACTATGTAGCTTACCTTTTCTCTTCCTTTTTACCATGAATTAATAGGGCGTAGGTCACAATGATGATAAAGTTCTTGTTCTTGCTGCTACAAATACACCTTATGCGCTTGATCAGGTAATATATGTTCCAAAAATGCAAGGTGTGGGGCATGACAAATTTTTTTGCTAAACTTGTATGATGTTTCTATAGGCTATCAGGCGACGGTTTGATAAGCGCATTTACATCCCTCTGCCGGATCTTAATGCGAGACAACACATGTTCAAAGTGTGGAACTTTCCTTTTTATTTTCTGAGAATAAATGAAATAAAAATCCCTGGTCACTTTAACTCACGCATGGCCTTTTGCTTGTGCAGGTGCATTTAGGAGATACTCCTCATAACTTGACTGAAAGTGATTTTGAAGACTTAGCTAGTAAAACCAAAGGGTTCTCTGGTTCAGATGTTTCTGTTTGTGTGAGTTTGTTCGTTGGGTTATTCACTGATCAGTGTTAACAGCTACAAGTTATATGAGATATTAATGCCTTTTTAATCGTCTCTACAGGTCAAGGATGTGTTGTTTGAGCCTGTGCGTAAAACACAAGATGCCGTGTTTTTTAGGGAGGCTTCTAATGGCATGTGGATGCCATGTGGCCCTAAACAACGAGGTGCTGTGCAGGTAACAATGCAGCAGCTTGCTGCTCAAGGACTTGCAGCCAAGGTATGATTTGGTAAATTTTAGTTGTTAACCTTATAAAATGTTACAGGAATACTGTTTGCTACATTTCGTGCTTGTAGATATACATGAATTTTCGAGTCCAAAAACAAAATTAGAAATGAACAATAAAACCAAACGAATTAGAACTTGGTTGTCAATTCATTCATGAACAGTAAGAAAATATCATTTGTCTCTAAGTGGAGTTTCTTCTAAATATAAAGATAATGGTGCTAAAAGTGTGCTAAAAGTTGATAGACAAGTGAAACTTGACTTTTGCTAATATGGCTTATCACTTGATTTGTTGATGAAATGATTGATGTTGATCTATGTAGCACGGATACCTTAAATTTTTTTTTTGAAGTATAGGATACGGATACGACACGCGGATACGCGTGTCGGATACCTCAAAATCCGTGTCGTTGACTTTGTTTAGGGTTGACCAGCCGGATACGTTTTGGACACGGCGAGGACACGCCATGGATACAGTGTGGATACATTTTTCGGATACATTTGGGCAAAATTACAAAAATTTAAAAGTTTTAGGGGTTAATTTTAAAAAAAATTAAAATTTCTAAGGACTAAAAGGAAAATAATTTAAAATAAATTGGGCTAGGCTTTTAAATCCCTAAATACATTTGTCCGTCTCTTTCATTCTATTTCTGCTCAAGCGGCTCTCAATTCAATCGTGTCGCCCTTCTTCTCTCTTTCTGCCGCTTTGTCTCTTGATGAACCTGAATTGGAGTCAGTCTTATTTACTGATGAAGGTAGTGTCGGTGATGAAACCGATATGGATGTTTGATTTCTTTTTACTTGCTTAAGATGAATTTTGCGTTTAATATTTTGTATTTAAGATATTATGATTAATGAAATATTACATCTATCTCTATAATTTTTAATTTTCAATGCTAAATTTATATAAATATATATAATATTTATATATATTTTAATGATTATCGTATCCTATCCGTATCGTGTCTTATATTTTCAAAATTTGACGTATCGCCGTATCCATATCGTATTCGATACGATACTCGTACCCGTATCCATGCAACATAGATGTTGATTTTATGAGGAACTGTCAATAATTAGCATGACACCAAGTTTTGATGTTCCATCGGATCCATGTCCGATAGAATAAGCATAATAGTAGTTCTCCGAATGTTTGCGTAAAATTTCATAACATGTTATTGAGTTGTTGCACGATTTCAAGTCATGTGGGATCAACGGCCGAAAATTTTAATATTTTTAACGTCTATGATGCATAATCTAATTAAGTTGCATCACATCCAACAATAATTTTTATTAAGTTTAACTTTGCATCTATTTCATGCTTATGTAGATAATCCCACCTCCCATATCAAGAACAGATTTTGATAAGGTGCTGTCAAGACAAAGACCAACGGTCAGCAAAACTGACTTGGATGTGCACGAGCGATTCACCGGGGAATTCGGTGAAGACGGTTGAGGAAACTGAGATGCATAGATTGCAGCAACTACGCGGTCGCTTTCGTTTGTTTATATGATGCTGTCTCTAAAGGGTTCAATGTAAGCGACTTGATCTTTCAAGCAGTAAGGTGACTCGACTTTTTACCCGTTCCTCGCATATTGAACTGGGCAATTAGCTTACACTTCTCAAATCGACTGTATTGGCAACAAATATTATGTCTCTATCGCTGTTTTACATATTGATATTGAGAGTTGAACGAGATAATACATACATACATATACATACATACATACATACATATACATACATATATATACATACATACATACATATATACATACATACATACATATATATATACATATATACAAAAAATTAACTGTTACCTAGCTTTGTTGCCCCTCGTATGTTTCTAGCGCCTATCGGGTTTTTATTGTGTGTGCCTGTTCTTTTTATTTTTATGATGTGGGAACTCGAAGTATCTACCATTCGATCCGAATAAACGTAATAATTTGCCAATCACGTAATCAAGTAAATTTCACTGAGTAAACTTTGTGAGATAAGCTTGCTCAAAGAAGTAATGATGTGTGTGAGCATTATGTTTTTTGTGAGGTTTTAGTTCGATTGAAATTGAATGAGAAAAATGTTTGTTGATGAGATAAATTTGATGGGAAGAAATTAAACTACAAGCGAATAAAAATTTTGAACGGAAAATGGAAAGATTAGTGTTGTAAAAAAGCAAAAAACTAAATCCTTAATTTAAATATAAAGGTAAAAAATGTTTTACATAGTAAGAATATTTAGGGACTTAATTCACTGATCAAACACTTGATAATTCAACTGAATTATATTAATTATGTCTTTTGGGCAAAAAAAAATAAAACATTAAATAATCGTACATCCTTATTTCAAAAGACTCAAATTCTATAAGACAATATTAGGGAGATAGATTTGAAATCAACGAATTTCAATTATAGGCATATTGTTTACAAATAAAAATATAATAAATTTTAAATTTTTATCTTATTTATATATTAATAATATAAAATATAATAAATTTCAAACGATATTATTATTGAGTAAAATTAAAATTCATCGTAATTAACATGAAATACTATATAAATATATAAAGAATGAATTTAAAATTTATAAACTTACTCATCTAAATAAAAAAAATATATTTAAAATTTATTGATCCAAACACAATTTAAATAATTAAAGCAAGTATCCGTATGATTTTGTCAAGGTAGACGTGTGCTCCTTAGCGGGCTCAAGTGAAGTATTAACATTTGTGGGCCCACATGAATGGCCCAAACAACAAACCCAAGGGTAAGTCCGGAAATAAAGGTAAAATAAGGTGCTCCCAAACCCTAATCTTAAATATGTGATTTCCATCGATTCCTCGGCTAGTTCGTCAATAATATCTCGTAGAACCCAGAGCAGCAGCTGCATTTGCAAATATTGAAAGTTACCTGGTAGCTGTAATCTCCTCTGATTCAGCCATTATTCTTGATTCCTATTATTCATTTGTATTTGTAGGTTTTGTGAATTAATTTTTGGATTTTTTTTAAATTTGAATAGAGATGAAGGTTATAGCAGCTTACTTGTTGGCGGTATTGAGTGGCAACACCTGTCCCTCCACCGATGACTTGAAAGATATTCTCGGTTCAGGTTATTTATCTTTTCATTTTTAGATTTGTTTGTTGTTTTGTACTTTTGTTATACTTGTGTTAATTAGTTTCATATTCTGCTTCTCATTTGTTATTATCTAATCCGATTAGAACTCTTGTATATATGCATTTTGTGTTTTAGACTTCTATTTCTGGGTAAAAGTGATCTGAATTGGGTTGTATGGCTAGCTTATGTTTGTTGTTGATTCAAATTTTTTTCGGCCTTTGGATCATTTTGTATCTTGTAATCTGAATTTTTTTTTAATTTGGTCAAGTTATGTAGGGATTCTGTTGTATTTGGTTTTTGAACTTTGAATGAATGTACTCTGGAAAAAATCAGTTCATTTTTGTGAGTTGGTTGAAGGAAATGAATTTGATGTAGGCTCAGTTGGTATGATCCTCAGTAACAACGCTCAATATTTAATGTTTAATTCATATATCTGAACTTACGCATTTGCCAAGGAATAATGACATTACATTGCCTGTCCTCTATGTCCACTGCGGTGGCATGCTTCTTGGTTAGTGAGGGTTTTCTGACGATTGTTGTATAATATAATGGTGAATTGGGTATTTGATTGATCTTGCCCATTACAGTAGGTTCACAACTTGTCCTAATAATCAACCTTCTTTTGGTTCAGTTGGAGCAGAGGCTGATGATGACAGAATTAATTTGCTTCTGTCTCAAGTTAAGGGAAAAGATATCTCCGAGTTGATTGCTGCAGGGAGGGAAAAGTTAGCTTCTGTGCCTGCCCGTGGCGGCGGAGTCGCTGTTGCTGCACCAACTAGTGGTGCAGGTGGTGCACCTGCTGCGGCTGCTGAGCCCAAGAAAGAAGAGAAAGTAGAAGAGAAGGAAGAATCTGATGATGTAAGTTTCAATGTGGCCTTGTGGTGTTTTGTTATGGGACTCAGTTTTAAGTAGGAAAAATAAACTAATGCTCAAGAACACTGAGCTAATTGACCAATCGTCATGCTAAAAGACAACTTTATGGTCTATCTTATTTTAATTTGGAATGATCTTTACTTTTGCAATCTGAATTGTCTCTTTGTTTTATTTGCAGGATATGGGCTTTAGTCTATTCGACTAAAGGACCTTCCAAAGCAGACTGGTACAAACACCATGCCTTTTGTCCATGTGGTAGAAAATTTTCGAGTTGTGGTTTTGGCATTAGATTAGTGAGCAACGTGTGGCAGACAGTAAAGATTTAATCTTTTATGAATCAAGTTCATTTCTTGCTATGGATTCATGATTCATCGATATGTTATGTGTGTTCTAATCATTTAATATTGGTTTGCTTATTTTGCTTCAAAGCCATATTAATAAAGGAAATGTAATACTGCTTGGATGAGTTGTATGGTTAGATACCACTTGGTTTGGTTTCTGAGATAAAGATGAGTAAATGATATATAATAGATGATAAGAAATCGAAAGATATGGAAAAATATATGATAAAGTAGTTGGTGTTTGGGATGACTTTAACAAGAATGGTTAGATTTGTAAAGACATGGATAAATATGATGATATGATAAAGTAGTTGGTGTTTGGGATGACTTTAACAAGAATGATTAGATTTGTATATGGGATTGTAAAGTCTAAATTACCTCTATCGTTTATATACAAAATTAGGTTTGGCATTTAAAGAGGCGTCTTCCTTACATCTCCACCCACCCCTTTTTCTTTCATACAACTCCAGCACCTTCTTTTACATGGCATAGATTCAAACTTTGTCCTTCAATATTCTTCTCTTAATTTATTCAGATAACATCTTAAGGAAAAAATATTGGGTTTCAATTCAAAATAATAATAAAAAGAAATGAAGATTCTGGCAGAGAAGGGATACTACGATTTCCCATTATCAAATCTCCATCGACTTCCTGTTGTTGTAATCATCTCTTTCGGGTTCTCATTTACTTACATGGTGATTCCAAAACCGCCTTTGGTTTTACAGTTTGGTTCAAGCTTCTTGACATTCTTCTTGCGATTTAGATTTAGACAGAATTACCACCGAAGAATGAACATTTGGACTATTCTACAAAACGAATACGTGAATTAAATTTTAGTATTTGTAGATGATATGGAACCTGAAATTATGGTAAATACGAAATAATATTAAATATCGATGCAAAATTTTCTATTTATTGAGAATTTAATTTCTAAAATTAAATATCTAATTAAATGATATTGTAATGTACTTTGCGGAAAAATCAAGATTGGAAATCAACATTGCATATTGCATTACATGGAAGAAAATACTAATAATTTTAGTACTCGAAATCAAATCTTGTGCCTGAGAGAAATAATCGCAAAATGAACCATGATGAGCCAATCAAATCATGACACCTCATCAAATGAATATGGCATGAATCAACATCCTTCAAGTATAAATAGGGACAGAAGACCAAGAGAAAAATACAGAGAAGTGGAGAAGAATTCAAGGCATAAATTCTTTAAACTCAAACTCATCAAATTCAAGAAGACCAGTGGAGTTCAAGACGTAATTCAAAACTTTCATCGCAGACTTCTTCAAATCCATCAAATTAAAGATCAATGAAGCTCAAGGAGTGATTCACGACATTCTTCGCGTCCTTCTAAAATTTTGAAGTTTAATATGATAACAAGATTTAGAGATTGCAACATCAAATATTTATTTGGACCATAAAATTCAATTTGTATCCGCATTTATTTTTCCTTTTTCAAAAAAGAAATAAATAAATTTGTGTTACAAATTTCTGACATGTCTAGCGGGACTGACTATCCGTACCCTTCATCTTTTCTCTTCACCAAAAGTTTTAAGACACTATGTCTACTGATGGAAAGATATTGAGCATGAAGGTTTATGCTACGAAGTCAATGGGAAGTCTTGGAATCATCACAATGAGTATGTCCAAGAATTTTCAAGCATCCTCCGAAGTATCTCATTTCCTTTGAGACCCATTAGAAGGTCTATCCACGCTTGACCAACACAAATGAAGAAGAAGACGAATATCTATCACTCATTCCTCGGTTAACATTAAGTTACTCGTTTACTCACATATAGCACTCGTGATGGTAACAAATGTCACACCCACTTGGAAAGGCTATACGGATCCACATTAAGGAAAACATAGCACCCACATTATCTACTACTATGGTATTCCTCGGTACATGATCAAAAATAATGAAAAGCCCATTCACAACAATTTGACTGACAAACTCTGTGAGAAGTTCGGTTTCAAGCAGAGAAAGTCTTTCTTGCATGTACTATGTATTTACTAATGGTCTGACTGAATCATTCAATAAGACATCAGTTGAAAAAGATAATTGCGAAATCAAAGAAAGATCGGCATGGATGAATTGGAAAGGCTATACGGACCTACATAAATATTTACAAAACTATTACTTAAGTGACTCTTTATGCATTAGTGTATTGGTGTGGAAGTTGTCGTTCTCCTTGAACAACATATTCCATCACCAAGGATAGTCGTACAAGAGGGTTTGAAAGAAGACGAAAATGTACATCCACGCCTCAGGGAACTAGAAGCTCTCGATGAGAAGAGACTAGAAGCGCAACAAATACTTGTGTTCTATCAAGCTCGTCTCTCTATTCAATTCGTTGATCACATACTTCTTCAAATTCCTTGAAATTTCTTTAAATTCAAAATCAATGAAGTTCAAGGTGCGATTCACGACATTCATCACATACTTTTCAAATCATGAAATTTAATCTGATATCAATATGTTAAACCATCAGATTAACGTTATTGAAATATCAAATCAACTATCAAGAAGATCAAACACTCATGAAATCCAAATTCCACAAGAAATTTCTATTGAAGAGGAGAATCAATGGATTAAGATTGCAACATTAAATCTATATTTGAATCATAAAATTCAATTTGTATCCGCATTTTATTTAACAAAAGAAAGAAATTTGTGTTAAAATATTTCAATTGGATATTCTTATGGATATTTCGCAGACTCAAAAGACAACGATGGAAGAGCTTTTGCAAGCGGATAAGCAAGAATTCAAATTTTTTTGAAAAGGGTGGAAAAGTGACTTCCTTTTTCATATTCTCACAGCACCACCACCGAGCAAGAAAAGTAGTTCATCTCCCCAAAAGTAAATTCTTTGAATTACAATTTACACCTCTCCCTCAGACATCTTTCCGCACAGAAAATGCAGAACTTGAACAAACTTCATCTTCTTCAACTCCTTTTCCTCCACGTTTTCGCGCCCCCGTCCTCAAAATCCCAAGAAATCCCAGTAAGTCGCTGTGGGAGCACGGTCATTCAAGAACCTTTCGTAGCTCAAAATCCCACAAATTCTTCAATCTTAAACCACATGATCCTCTGCAACTCTGGTAAATTATACTTCAGAACCACCGTCGGCCTTTTCCCGGTATCCTCCATTGATTACTCAGCCAAACTCCTCACTGTTTCCCACACTTGTTCTTCAACTTCCAACTTTATATCCCCCTATCATCTTTCTGCCGGATTCCCTCTTTCTCCAAGCTCAAACTCGGTAATACTACTAAATTGCTCAAAGAAAGTGCATAAAATTCCATCGTCCTCGTGTGATAATCATACTCGGACTTTTGATCATGGCTGTGGCAATTTATCTGTTAAAAGGTTGTTTTCTTGTTTGGCCTTTGATGAATTTGAAAGCTTGGGAAAGAGTTTTGATGGCTACAAGGAGATGGATTGCACACATTACAGGCGAGTTTACAGAAATGGTGACAGATTAGAGATGGGAACCCAGATTAGTTTCGATATTCCGGATCATGTTCCAAATCCTTGTGATCAGTGTGAGAAGCCATATGGGAATTGTGGGGTGGGATTAAGATGCATCTGCCATCCTAGAAAATGCAGTACGTTTTTTCTTTTTCATATATATTTTTTCTTCAAGGCGTAACCTTTTATATTCAATTTCGCATTCGTTCATGACTTACTTCATATACCTGACTCGAATATGTATCCCATACAAACAAATTTCATCAAAATGATCGAACTGTGTTACAAAACACTATTTTGAAGCTTAGAAACAGTCGAAAACTTGTATAACTATGAATTACAATTTTGGTATTTGAATGTTTAACCAATACATTTTCACATTCATTGTTGCTCTTGCAGAAGATAAGGTGATTTCAGTGGGTGCAGTATTAGATCCCATTGGGAACATCATTTTCTCTATGTTCTTCTTCATCGTCATGATGGAAACTCTTTGAGGATATATACCCAGCTGGGCGATGGCCGATACTAGATTAAATTTAGCTGCGCAAATTATGTTATTTTGTCGAAGAACTCTTTTATGTCCAGCATCTAATTTAAATTAGTTTTCCAAAAACATTTCATGTCAAAAATTTTATTTTTCACTCAAAGTATAAACCCGATCGACTCGTCTCACAAATCAGAAGGGACCTACTCTTATTTTTTTTAGATCATAAAATAGGAAGCTAGTTTGAATTTACTCATGCGTGACTTGTTAGAAATTTAACATAATATTGAATTATATTCGATCTACATATGCATATCATAACACATAAAAATCGATATGCAGAAAAATAAAGGTATGAACAAATTATAACCTCTAGACTTTGATATTGAGGTTCGATATTAGAAGTGTCGAGATCCCACGAACACAAAAAACATAAATCTGCAAAACATTTATACAATTGTATAGATGATGTATTTCTGAATAACTGCATAAATTTAAGGACCTTGTATGCCATATTTATAGATGTTATCTAATCATCATAGTGAGACTCTAGATTTGACAAATATTGATGATATTTATCTTTGTTGTAAATCAAATCTTATGATATTTACCATCTTAATCTAGACAGTATTCTTGATTCATTTCCGATAAATATTAAACGTCTTTTATATTTATTTTAATTAGATATGTTGATCACAATTAAATTATTTTATGCACTTTAATAAAATAGTCTAACATTCCCCCACTTAATTAGATTTTGCCATGATCGAAAATGTGTTGAGGGGGATGAATAAACACTTTAAAATATTTTACGATTAAAATAACTACTATAGCTCGTTCCTTAAATGTTCAAAAATGAATCAAGCATTGAGAAATTATATTGAATTCGGTTCTAAACCGAGCGGAACAATTAAACATAACCCTCTGAAAACTTATTAAACATTTTGTAAAACATTTGAAGAATAAGCAAGCTCAATGTATAAAAAAAATTAGTTAAAATATTTTATCAAACACTAAATGTTTCAACAATACATATAAAAACAACAATAAAATAAACATACACAAATTTGTTTATAGATATTCTGATATTAACAACTTCTACATCATATCACTTCTTCCACTTAGAAGATATCCACTATAAGATTTTGATATATACAATACCTACAAACTCATTTTGACTTAGGACTTATCAATTGTCTAATTAAAACTCTTAGCACACTCTTAATTGTAAACCGCAGCCTCACAATCCGCATAATATTTGATATTTCTTATGTCAATACTACAAATCTTTGACATACTTTCCATCAATCAAAGTAAAACCTAAATCATTGCACATCCCTTGAAGTTTACACACTATATTTCTTCATTGAACGTAAACGTGTGAGTACGTTATGTTGTGTCTAGTAGAGTGTATTTCAAATAGATTTATTCTCCGGAATTGAAAATAACTCGACTGACATATTGATACAAGTATTCCTTTCATACACCCCTTTTTCTCTAGTTACTAGCCAACAAATACAAATCATAAGGACTTCTCAAGTGTAAACTATAGCTCAAGTTAGAGTTACCAAAGACAAGATATGATAAATAAATGAAAGGAGTACAATGACATTAATTTGCACACATTCAGATTTTGCATCTTTAAGTTAGGGTTACCAAAGACAATATAAGATAAACAAACGAAAGTAGTACAATGACAGATTAATTTGCGCACATTTAGATTTTACATCTTATTTCCTTCAACTCTATACATTCCCTTTTTTTTAGTCAGGAATATGATTTCGTTACTTTATTTGGCTCATCTTCACCTTGCATTTCTTTTTTTCAAAATTTCTTTTTTGCAAGAAACTTTTCTTTCATAAATGTAATTTTTTTTATTCAGATATGTATTCCCTTAGGGCATGAATATTTGGCTTTTGTTTTCATTTTTTTTCTAAAAGTACAATTATGAGACTCGATGTAAGGATGTATTCCATATGATTTATGTTTCAGGGTAGGCTTAATTCATTTCAATGGTCCAAGAAAAATTGCCTAAATCATTTTCATGGTCTTGGTAAGCACATTGTTTCAAAGGACATGCATTCAAGTTCAACCAACACCTCATGCTTCTAAAATTCCCAACAAAAATTTTGAATTTCACTCGTACTCAGACAATTCACCAGTTACAACATAAGTGCTTAAAAGTATTCAACATTCACGCAAAAATTTCATGCTTTAACAAGAGGGCCGTCCGAAAATAATGAAAAAACAAGATCAATGGGAATGTCTATCATTAATTCACATTTGTCATTAGTCAGATGCATGTCATCATTCTGAACTAGATATTACATGACTAGACATAACTAAATGCATGATATTTGTTTTTTCAAATGACACCAAATAAATAAAGGAAAAGAACTACTCTTCCTCTTACTAAAATAATTGTCCCCAATGCACTAGACGACGCACAAGATACAAAATCAAGTAAACACAGATGCAAGAAATTGAATATAGGAAAAAAAAACTCACCTGGTTGATTGTAAGACAGTGAGCTTGAGAATTGGGAATGAACATCAATCTTCTTATGCTTGCATGAATTTCTTAACCCACCAATCTTCCACTTCCTCTTCCAAGTGAGGCTCAACATCTAGCAAAGGCTCAAACATCCCTATATTTTTTGTCTATTCCGAATCACTCTCACAAATTTGGTTGTTTGCTTCATCATCATCAAACCAAACTGGATCGATCACTGTTTGAGTATCTCTCTTCACTTTGCATTCTTGGTGACTCTCGAAAATTGATGATGTGAGATATTCTTCAAAGTATACTTCTTCCAACATTTTTTCCTACTGAGGCCGATTGCTTCCCCAGTCGATGCCACACATTTTTCCATCATAACCTTGAGTTGATCTATGATTAATTCTAAACTATCTTCATCACAGTTTTGATAATCGAACGATTGGTTCATAAAGTCTTGATAACTAATTTCGAGGGGTATTGGTGACTTCCACTCTAGAGTGAAGGATACCAATATTGATGGTAGTCAAAATATGTCATATCATTTAACAAATATATTTTCTCATCATCATCTATGCTAAATTTGGAACTACCAGTTGATAGAACAACATCGATTACCCATCTTCGTGTCAGTGCATCTAAACCGTTAAAGAAAATTCAGTTAAGAAAATATTTTTAACAATTATGATACCGAGAGGTGTTTGCTAGATTGTTGAATCTATCTCATGCTGAGTAGAATGATTCTTCGCGTTGTTTGGAAAAATTTGTGAATACTTTTTGATGAAACATCTCGAAGTATTTCATAAGAAAAATTGTCCCGCAAATATAATAGAAAACGGTAGTTAATTCATACAAGAATGAAATATAATAATAAAAATTTAATTAAAGAAAGTAACAAAAAATAAAATTTGTTAATTTCAATCCCCGGCAACGGCGCCAAAAACTTAATCGAAATTTTCTTGTGATCAAATTCCCTGATAAAATTAATCATTTAAGTTCGAATGCATCACAAGAATACAAGTCAAGTTATAATATAGTGTACAAAGTACGAGTATCGTTCTCACAGATATTTATTAGAGAAATTTAGTTTAAGCTAAATTCGTTAGTTAATTACAACAACAAATAAATTAATTTATAAACTAAATTAAAATTCAAATAAATAGATAAAACGACCAAAATATAAATAACTGAGAATAAAATAATAAACAAACAATTGTTATGATATCAGTTCACTTAACCCCGAATCTTCTCTAATGATTTAATTTCAATTCAAAATTTATGCTTTTGACGTGACTCCATAATTTATCAATTTACTATGTCGAGCTATATCAATATAATTAACAAAATGAAATAACTAATTGTCCTTGTATTATTTAAGAATTTCAATCGCATTAACGAACCATGGAATCCTTTAACTTTCGATTTTCGGTGTATGTCTGTCAATGTGTATCCAACTTCATATTTGTATGCAAGTTATAGGTTTATGGATTATATTATCATATCATGTTATAAAATTCCCTCTCGGTCTCAAATATAAGATATAAAATCACTTCAAAATTGATTATCCTTCAAAAAATTACACATTTATTTAATACAAATTATAAATTATTTATACAAAAATTCACACATGGTCCATCAAAATACACCATCTGTTAGTATAGGACCGAACTTTTGCTACTTTGTCAAAAATTATAGCTAGTACCGGTAACTGTGCAACTCAACTCTTTTAAATCGTACATCAATACAAGTATAATGTTTCGATTGTTCTACCCAACAGAAACAGTTATTGCATCTAACAATATATTTCTCTCTCAATAATTTCACTTCTTGGAATCAATGGCAATTGGACCATTGACATTGGTTCTGATACCAATTATATGACTGATTTTCTACCATTTTATTAAAAATTATAGCTGGTTGTAATGGTATAACTAAAATCTTTTAAACTGTACGGCAACTCAAGTACCATGTTTCGATTATTCTATCTAGCAGAAACAATTATTTCCCTCAACAATTAGGAATTTAACACAATATTGAGTTATATTCTATCTACATACGCACAACATAATAAATAAAGATCAATATGCAGAGAAATAAAGGCAGAAACGAATGATAACCTCTAGCCATTGACATTGGAGTTTGATACTTGGCTGTAAAGATCCCATAGACATAAAAACATAAGAATATTTTAAACATTTATGCAAGTGTAATGATGATGTATTTCTAAATAACTGCACAGTCTAGGGATCATGTATGCAGCTATTTATAGTTGTTCTCTAACTATGACAGAGAGACTTGAGATTTGACAAATCTTGATGATATTTATCCAAGATACGGTAAATCAAATTTCAAGATATTTATCATCTTAATCCAGTTAATATTCTTTGTATTTTCTATAAATATGAAATGTCTATCATATTTATCTTAATTGAATATATTGACCACAATTAAATTATTTTATGAAATTTAATTAAAAAAAAATCTAACATAACCCTCGTTGAAAAAAACACTATCCTAAGAATTGAAGTTTTCCATATTAAATCGGCTTACATTCACCCAATTTAGTGGACAAAATTCCGGGCCGATAACATGTAGTTCATCTTACACCAAAGTCTTAAATTTTTTTTAAAAAAATTAAGATTCAAAATCTAATTGTAACATTCCGATTCCCAAACTTTTTTTTAAAAAAAAAAAACTCAACCATTTGATCTCAAAATATGTAAGGAGTCTCTCATGAAAACATGTGAGACCCATACAATCTATTGAATCCCAGGACATGAGGAGTAATTATCTTGGAATAGCATAGACTATTAATTTATATCTAATTGGTGCAACTTTTCTTAAAAATCAAGAAATTCTAAAATCAAATAAATTTAACAGAAAAAAAGTAATCAAATTATCACTATATTGATCGATGAAATCGAAGTCGGATCAGACCATGGATCCGATTTCGAAAATGGTAGTATATGCAGCATGCCTCCAATCCATCCTCTCAAGTAGGTACTGCCTTCAACAATGGCTCCAACATTTGCCCTGATTCAATATCATCTTGCGCCAATTCTTCATCTTTTTCCCAAAATATGTAAGATTGTAGGAATATTAGCAATCCAAATTTAAATAGTATTGTAAGAAACAGAAGAAGCATCAGGGATGTCATGTTAGGTATACATACACACACACACAATTGTTCACAAATCGCCTATATTTATAGTGATATTATTATACACATTTCAACTCTTTTGACTTTATCTTTTGCATTAAATTTTCATTGTAAAGTGAGATTGTAATCTATCTTTACTTCACAAACAATATTACAATCATTTATATTATTATATATCGGTGGGATAGTATTCATCTTAAAAGCTAGATTTTATATTTAGTATTAAAAAAATGTACGTTTTTTTAATAATTAAAAATATATAATAAAATTTTTATATCTGTCTGCTAAGATTTTGAGAAAATTCCATTATTTTATATATAGAAAAATGATACATTGTCTTTTTTTTTTTGGAATGAGAGATTTACGGGATATTGCAAATGAACAGTTCTCTTGTAAGATAGTCTCATGGATTTATATACGTGAGACATGTTGACTCACTCCATGTCTAGAATAAAAGACAATATTTTTTATATCAAAAGTAATATTTTTTCATATATTAACTTGGATAGGAGATTTTTCTCATAAAATTGACAAGTGAAACAGTTTTATAAGAGTTTTTGTGATTGTAAAATAGGTTAGGTAAATATGATGATGATCAAGTCATCTTATTTATTGAGAAATCGTTGACCTGGTTTAGGCCATTTAGTTTAAGAAATTACCCCTCTATCGATTTCCTTTTTTCCTACGAGTTATTTTGGGAAAATTACTAGAAGACCTAATGAAAAGATTTCCACATTAGAAAAATCCCCAATAAATTTTTATTCTATTTTAGAATTAACTCATTCTGCTATTTTTGGTACCAGAAAATCTAAATTTTAAATTTTAAAATGTTTGACAATTAGATTTTAAATGATAAAAGCATTCTAAAAGCAGTAATGTGAAAGACTTCGTTCGACTAAAGTTGTATTTGAATTGAAAGAAAAATTGTCACCACTTGAGTTGAAATGAATTAGATATCAAATCAACTACAATCATTCAAAAAAGAAAAAACAAGTTTGATATTTATTAACTTATGTAAGATATATTTGAAATACACCTTACCTTACATTCGGATAGATAGATTTCACATCCATAGATTTTAAATCTATTGAAATGTATTTTTGTTGTTTTAGATAATCAAGATCATTAACTTCAAATACATCTCTCGCATGTTTATATAGTTTTCATGTTAATTATGATATATTTCAAATGATATCATTATAATTTACCAATAATGATATCATTTGAAATACATTTCACTTTGTGTAATTAATGTGTAAATAAGTAATATATGAATTTAAAATTTGATTTATTTTTTTATTATTAACACTAAAACTATAATCGAAATCAATATATTTCAAGTTCATTTCCTCAAATACAACCTAAGAGTACTATTTTTAAATTTATTCTCAAAAGAAAACGTTATATTCAAAAAAAAATCCATCCATCCATCCAACAAGGATTATTGTATATGTTGATATATTTATNCATACATACATACATACAAGGCAGAACTCTAGGAGTAATATATAGCCTTTTATTACATACAACAGTAATGCAAAATCAATATTCATAATCCGAAAATCCACACTTGAAACGCCTAAAATCAAATGTCTGTTTTAAACAAATTTTCACATGTTTTTACAAGCATATATCATCAACGAAAACTCGACCTTGTCTTGATCTTTCTGCACCATCTTCTCCTCCATCCACAATCTGTTATCCACCCCACTTCTTGTCCTGAACATGAACACTGCATATCCCTGCCCCGAATTGTGGATCCAATCATGAACATCCCACATCAAATCCACCAGCAAACCATCCAAGAAAATTGTCTGATTTCCTCTGAAATTCCATTGCAGCCGGTCCACTCGAGTAACCATCTTTTTATCAACGCAAACCGATAGGACCGGATACTTAAGCCCTTCGTCTTCTCCGCTGCAACGTATCAAGATATCATGTGGAACACCAGTTTCTGAGAATTGAACCTTAGTTGAATAAAGGGTACTGCCTGAAAAATGTTCTTGGCGTGAAAGTAGTGAGAATTTAGCAATTCTTGTCCCGGTTTTCAGCTTTCTCGCCATGGCTTCGTCGACCATGTCTCCAAGAATCAGGCCAAGTTCTGAACCAAACATGATCAATACATAATATCCATCCATAGGCTCCGGGCCTGTTTGGTACTGTGCCGTCGAAAGATCCCAAAAAACTTCGACTTTAGAATCAGTGAACTCCATTGATTTGCTACCTTTCAGCTTCCGGAATAACCTCGAATTCGTGTTGAGTTTGAAGGAGCTTGAATAATCGTCACCTAAAGTTATGTTAAGCCCTTGAGATAAGGTGTTCTTGCACCACGATACTGTGATCAAAACCTGCTTCTGAGTGGAGAGAACCGTTCTGTAGAAACAAGTGACGGAATCTTGAGTTGACGAGATCAGAGATGGAGAGAGAGTAGAATTATTTGAGCGGCTTGAACAAGAAGTGTCAGATAGTCGTACTGCATTTTCCCCGAAACAAGACGCGAAATCTCTCATTCTTGTGCAGGAGAAATAATTCTAGATTTCAGGGGAGAAGAAAGTCAATTTTCTGACTGCCAAATTAAACAAGATTCCTTTCTCTCGCGTTTCCCCTTCCTATTTCACCTTAAAACTTCCATCGTGTGATAGAAGGACAGGACAGAATTTTGAGATTTCAATATTTTCTTGGTTCATTTTAGTACGAGAGATCGTATTGGGAGGAAGAACGCAGCAATATAACGGCAGTATTTATGGTAAGGATATAATGACAGCAAGTTCAAGACTTCCGTTGGTCAACGATCATTGTAAGTAAAATCTCACTGATTTTTAAAGTTTTTTAATGTTAATAAGGAAACTCAGAAGACGACATTAAATATGTTCCATAAATTCTATTTTGATCTCGTTTAAGTAATTAATATATCAATTTATATTTCTAATTATATAACTATATATTTAATTGATCGATATTAAATAGTTTAATAAGAAATTTAATATTTATATAATTATAAAAATATATTATTAAATTAAAATTTTTGTGTTATTAAACTGATTTTAGATAAATCTATAAAAATTTTATAATGGGATTTAAAAAGAAAAGTAAATTTTTTTGAGTTATTTAGATGTAAAAACTTTTTAATGAATTTTCACGTAAATTATATATCACAATAAAAGAATATACAATTGCTACGAAGGCCAATCCAATATTAATGACATCCCAACAACTCATTGAAATCGAACTAATCCATCACCACTTTTATTTTAAAGTTATAATCAAACAATTATATATCTTTATAATAAAAGTTACGACAACAACACCAACAACAACAACAACAACAATAGTAATACTAATAATAAATTAAAACAGTAATTTGTTGAGAAAATAACAAAATTTGGTATTTAAACTACTGAGTAAGTCTCTTGTGAGACGGTCTCACGAATTTTTATCTGTGAGACGGGTCAATCCTACCGATATTCACAATAAAAAATAATACTCTTAGCATAAAAAGTAATATTTTTTCATGAATGACCCAAATAAGATATTTGACCCACGAAATTGATCCGTTAGACCATCTCACAAGAGTTTTTGTGTTAAATTTGCCTTTGTTTTTAGTAGTCCTTTCTTTAGCTTTTATTCCTATATATGTATTTCGCCTTACGATTAGTGTGATATTGAAAAATGCTTATGTGATATTAGAAAATGATAACATAAGAATGAAAAATACTGATATGACGCCAGAAAGAAATTGGATCGTAAGCTAAAATAAACCAACTTATAATATCAAAAGTCAATTTTAATTTCTTAACGAAATAAAACTCAAAATAGATCAACTTAGATGACATTGTAGTAATTTTCTCTCGTTAGTTCATAATAAATGTACTGATTTCATATTGCAAGTGTTCATTTAGGCCAAACACTAATAAATTTAAAAACGTGGGAGCAACAATCATTTTTTTGTTATTTAAACTAAAATATTTAATTTTCATCACTATAAAATGTAATATAATATGATAAATTTTGACATGATATGTCTGGAATATTACTTTCTCAAATATTCTTCCACATAAAAAAATAGTGTGCAAAGTTTATCTTTAATTTCAACCAATATAATTTCAAAATATAAATATTATTTAAATAGATTTTGTTTTTTTATTCTCTTACCAAATATTATATTAAATTAATTGTCCCATTTCATTGTTATTATTATTATTTTTCCTTAAAATTATAATGACTACTTGTCATTCGGTACTTGGTAGTAGACATTATATGGGGGACGTGGGTGCCACCAATCACCCGAATATATGATTCTATAATAAAAATCGATTAGTTTTTTTAAAAGGTTAATCGCACTCAGAAAATTATAAGAATCAAGTTATAATTATAATAATAAGTAACATTAATATAAAAGACATAATCAAATATAAAATGTTATTGGCTGTTCCATATTATAATCATAAAAATTGAGGGTCGTCAAAAGTTCCAACTTTAATTATTACATAATCGAAAAATAAATACAAATAAGTGTAATTTATTCCAATGAAATAAATACTATTTTAATTGCAACATTCGTTTTTTCAAAACATTAAACCTATCAATCATATACTCTAAACCAATACCATGAACACGCACACATCCTCTCTCTCTCAGTATACAAAATTATTATGTTGTTTAATTAGTCTTGCTCTATAACATTATTTTGTCATGAAATGATGTCTTGTGATGTATCATCACTGAAAATGTTCGTTGTGTCATGTTGGATATAATAATTGTGTCTGTTATGTAGAGAAATTGAAACGTGGTTCTTGAGCTACTGTACGATTAAAATAATTTGAGCTACACTATTACCACTAACTATATATTTTGAAAAAGCAGCAACCCTTCGATCTTACAATTTGTTTCAGAGCCAAGGTCACATGTTCGGTTTCCATTGATAACAAGAAGTACAATTATTAGGAGAGTGATTGTTGCAATAATTGTCCCGGAGAATAATCGAAATGCTATACTTGATCCGTTGTGCAGTTTAAAATATTTGAGTTGTATTATCACTACCAACTATAGTTTTTGATAAAGCGAACAAGCATTATGTCCTATATGTTGTAAGTCTGTCATTCAAAAATCTAAATAAACGGAGAAGTCAAAACTAAACGAATCAATCTATTAATAGCAACTTCTTTTTTAAACCTAACAATCAACAAAATTTAGGATGAGCGGCATATATTTTAAAATGGCAGGTCTTCGAATACATCAAAGTTGTAATGATCTGATTGACTCTACGAATGTTTCATGTAATCTTTGGGAAAATCATTGTGATAACATTTCTCAATTATATAGTAAATAGTTCTGTCAAAAAATAATATGAAACCACACTAGCTAAGATTCAAGACATCACACAGAGTAAGAATTAATTGCTCTATAAAATGTTATGATAGAAATTTGTATTTTTCGCATGTCCGTTATATTTGCCCTTCAACTATTTTAGTTTGTTTTATAATGAAATTTTATTCTTAGTCATGTATGCTCAAATTTTGGTCTGATTTTGGCAGGAAAATCTCCAACTCGTCCGAATTTGATTATTTGGCAAATGAGCTATAGCTTACATGGCATAAAAAATGGAGGATCTTTAAAAATAGAGGGAAAATTAAACACCATTGGGCTCATTAATTCTCAAATGAAAACATTGCAGGATATTTCAATTCTTTCAATGGGTTGGTGAGAGCGTGAGAGGAGTTTAGTGTATCGAGCTTGATTTCTTTAGATTTACTGATCAAGGAATTTCCCAATTTGAAAGGGCTATTAGGCAGTGGAATGCTTCAACATGATGAAAAAAAAAACGAATTTGATGTTGGAATTTTTGTTTAATGAATGAAAATTAACTCGAAACCAAAGCACTGGAAGTAAAAAGTTATCTCAAATTAACAATGTCTGGAAAGTTTCCAGACAACAGAAGAGGAGCTGTGGCGCCTGAAAGTGGCGGTCCAGTGTCGTTAGTGTTGTTTCATAAAAATTTGTGAACTTTTTTTCTGAGTTTTCTGTTACGGGTGGTATATCGTATCGTATCTTATTGTACCGAAAATTATATATCGTATATCGTACCGAAAATTTCGGTACGTATAACTAGCATACTGATTATACCGAAATTGTACGGTATACCAAAAATTTCGGTACGGTATCGGTATATGCCGTTTTATACCGAAAAAACCTTATATTTTCAAAATTTTATAAATTATTGTTTTAAAATATTATATATTTAAAATTTTTATAAATTATTCACTACTACAAAAACGGCATTCGACAACGGATTTTATCCGCTGTCGTAGCCATACTAAAACTGTTGTAACTGAGGGTGTTGTTGAAAGTCCGTTCAACGACAACGGTTTTTATCTGTTGTGGTAGGTCGAATTTGCGACGATTTCTTAAAACCGTCGCAAATAATATTAGCAACGGATTTATTCAAAACCGTCCCTAATTTTGAATTAGCGACAGTTTAAAATGAGCGACGGTTCTCAATAAATTCCGTCGCTACTTTTAGCGAAGTTTATAATCATGATTTCCGTCGTTAAATTGTTTCAAGAAATAAAAAAAACTTTTTATATTTCAATAAATCTAAAAAAAAAATAACAATCGAAACTAAAATCGTGTCAAAGAAAAAAATTTTAAGTCTTGTGAAGTAGTAAAATCGTTTAAGAGAGAAAAATTTTAAATTTTGTGAAGTCGTGAGAATAATTTTAAGTGTTGTGAAGTAGTAAAATCGTATACGAAAGAAAAATTTTAAGTGTTGAAGTGGTGAGAAAAAGTTTAAGTGATATGTGAAGTGATAAATTTGTGTATGGAGAAAAATTTAAGTGTTGTGGAGGGAAATGGACCGGTGATATTTATAGACAGTTTGCGACGGGTTTTGTTTAAATTGTCGCTATTAGCGACGGTAATTGAAAAACCGTCGCAGTTTTTAATTTTGCGACTGTTTGGATCTAAACTGTCGCTTAATTTAGCGACGGTTTTAATAAACCGTCGCCATATTTAGCGACGGGTTTTAATACCGTCGCTAAATTTAAACATGCGACGGATTTACGTAAAACCGTTGCTAAATTTAGCGACGGTTTTGTTAAACCCATCGCTAATTTAAAATTAGCGACTATAAATCCGTCGCTAAATATTGCAACGTTCTCAAGAACCTTTCTTGTTTGTACAAAAATCACGCTAATCGACAACGGTTTCTTAAAACCATTGTAGATTGTCCAAAAAAACACGCTAATAGACAACGGTAACCGTTGTCATTGACCCTAAAAAAATGCTCAAAGACAACGGTTTTATAGAACCGTTGTCGTTGACACTAAAAACCGTTGTCTTTGGCCCCCAAAAGACAACGGTTTTCGCTAAAATCGTTGTTAATACACATACGACAACAGTTTTTCACAAAAACCGTTGTCATATGTGCGCTGTTATATGCATAATTTCTTGTAGTGATTGCATACCATTATCGTACCGAAAATTCGGTATTGGTACCGTACCTTACCGAAATCTTCGGTATACCGAAAATTCGATATTTTTTCTGTACGATAATTTCGACATATCGAAAATCCGATATTTTTTTCCACCCTAACCATTTCATCCAAATAATGTCCTTTGATTTTGTCTTCGAATCTTTAGAACCCAAGAGACACTCACATACTGGAACATGTCCTTAAAGAAAAACAACATTAAAATAGAATATAAAAAATCATCATATGGATTATTAATATTTTAATATTTATTTGCATTCAAATTGAGTGTCTTTTTTTCCTTCTAACAAAAAAAAGTTTATATAATTTTTGTATTTATTGAATTTATGATTTATTGTGTTATTATCAAAAATTGACGTTATATATTAAAAGAAGATTTTTAGTTTCCGTAAGCACCAAAAAAGGAGAAAATTATTTTTAAAGAAATAGTATTAAACACAGTCTCAACTTATTTATAATTCCTTTTTGTCTTCTTCAAATCCAATGCCAACATTTGCTTGATAATGAGACACTTAATTGTATGTTGAGTTTGCTTCTTAGATTGAATTGGACACGTGGCATGGGTTTTTCTTGCTAAGATATTATAATGAATGTTTCTATAACTTTAATATAAGAAAATTTTGTAATTTTAGTTTTATAAGTTATCATATTTTGAGTTTTAATAACATAATTTTTCAGTGTTAATTTTCATCTAATAATTTAGATTTTTTTGTTTTTGTCATTTTTTGTATGAAATACTAAATCTAACAAATATTTGATTATTTGACAATAATACTATCCTATATGGTTTATATAACAATAACAAAACATATATTATACATAATAAAATTTATCAAGTAAAATTAAAGAGACACGACAAGTTTTTCCTCTAATTTTGAAATATTAGGTGTCGTTTTACTTTGATTTTTCCCTTTGTTTTGTATAGATTTATTCGAATGTGTAAAATTAAGTTTATTCTCACTACATGAGCTACGTAAGAGATAATTAGTGTCAAATATACAATATTCGATGGTTTTGTAGATTTCTGGCCAAAAAAATTACCAAAAAAAAAAAAATCTAATTTATTAGATGAAAACCAAATATTGACAAGTTTTATGACTAAAACTCAATCTAAGACAAACGTGAATTTAACTCTGTCATTCAAGGGTCATGGCTATTGTGTGCGACGGGATTTTGTAGTAGTTTACAAGTTCTTGAAACCATGAAAAGAGAAGGATTTACGATTCACTTATTAGTTTGATGAGTAACAAACAGTATGAAGGTTAAGGAGGCATCTGCCCTTTTGACTAAAATGGAGGAACGTGGCTTGGATTCCAGCTCCAGAACCACAAGACATGGTGGGAGCTTTTTATAGATGACCGAATTGATGGAGTACGTAAACATTTGATCAACGATCAAGAGTTAGATTTCTTGTATCAACACTTTCTCAAGGACGAACATGTCGCACAAAGTTTGTCCACTGTGGTTTATCCTGCTAGGGTGATGTGAAGGTTATTGCATTATCACGATAATTTACTCAGTACGCATCGAAGAGTAATAACTATAGTTTCCATCATCATAAAAAAAAAAAGACATGATGGGACATGTAAATATTTAAACTCGAGAAAAATAAGAAAATAAAAATCGATGACAATATTCTTTCTTGGAATATTTTACTTCCCTTCCCTGCCTACAACTTCGTTCTTGGCATGGGAGGTCAGAAGTAGGAATGTTAATTTTCCCTACAAGTTCAAAGCTTTGCGAGGAAAATCCGAAATGGGGTGGGAGTACGTCGTTGAATATAAGTTTGGTTTAAGGGATTTTTCAAGTCCCCGCAACAGATTGGGACAAGTACGAGAATGTTATCCCTATCTCCGAACCTTCTCGACAATGATGACGATGGTGCTTATAATAATAATGATAATAATAAAATAAATACACAAATTAACTAACTCAATGGATAATTGAAACGGAGATGAAGACGGCAGTTTTAGGATGAAGATTCTCAGATAAGATAGAATTTGAAATGTGGGCAAAAATATAATTTGGAGCAAGAATGAGAATGATAAATCCGTGTCCACCCATTCTGATACTAAGCCACGAGAATCATATTTTGGGAAGGTAGGCTTGGCTTGATCAATTGTACATACAATATTGGGAAGGAGATTTGGTATTTGATGACGTGAAGCCATAATAATTTCTTAAGTTATTAGGTAGAAATATCCTCAATCTGATGCCATACAGACAAGTTCAATTCATATACCAAATCATCAAGTTCAGCCTAAAATCAAACAAATTTTTCCATGAAATTTAATTTACATGACTAAGACTACAATTTTATTACATAAGAAACTAAATAAAAAAAAGTTCTCATGTTATAATATCATCTTATTGATCTAGAAACTTCTTCTAAAAGTTAATGTATTTTTTAACACTTAAAACACACAATATTGGTCCCTATAGCACGTATTTGTATTGTCACGATATTGTACAAGAATTATTGATATATGAATTATTATAATTGATACATAATTTTATTAAAAAGTCAATTTTGTCACTCAGTCTAATTTTTTTTTAAATAATTTTTACACTTTTGAGATACATTTTTTTTTTTTTTTGTAAATCAATGTCGTTATTCCATTATTTCGATTTATTTATATAAATAAAATTCCCAACCAACTTTTGGAGGAAAAATGGTTTTAAGGACAAAATGTGTGAAATGAAGGATATTGTGGTAGGTGTGAGATACCAAGCACCAACTACACCCATTCCCAATATAAACTCTTACATTTTCTCTATCTTTTCTCAGTTGTTTTGTTTACGCATCGCTTGGCTCACCTAATAAAATTTCATCTCTCGTCTTCCAGATTCCAGATTTGTGGATACGATGCAAGGTTTTAGTCTTTATTCTACAGAAATCAAGTTTTTGGTCCACACGGGGGCGGTGCCTCGGTGTCGCGGCCCATCGTACCACCGGGTTTTTCCGGCCGGACTAACCATTCATTGCGCGTCCCGGTTCGATTCAGCCAGTGTCAATCCTTCCAACCCAAATTCTAGCGCCGCCAACCCACAAACAGTCGGCGGCTTCAACTTCAACGCCTCCGGGCACGTGGGTCGGCGACATGAGTGGCAGAGTTCTTGCTCCATTCTCGCCAGCAAAGTGGTGTCCCTGCAGAAGGACGGTGAGAAGAGTGGCGGTGGGGCAGACGGTAAATCCTCCGTTAACGGCCATCCCACCCTCGAGCTCGTGCCTGCGTCGGATTTGAAGGCACCTGTTTCACTTCCCAAGCCTCTGAGCATCTCTGATTTCTCTCCATCACCAATGCACGGATCCCAGCTCCGCGTAGCCTACCAAGGGGTCCCGGGGGCTTACAGCGAAGCAGCCGCCGGAAAAGCTTACCCCAACTGCGAAGCCATCCCTTGCGACCAATTTGAAGTCGCCTTCCAAGCCGTCGAGCTCTGGATCGCCGATAGAGCCGTTCTGCCGGTGGAGAACTCCCTCGGCGGCTCCATACACCGTAATTACGACCTCCTCCTCCGCCACCGTCTCCACATAGTCGGCGAAGTCCAGCTCCCCGTCCACCACTGCCTCTTAGCCCTTCCCGGCATCCGCAAGGAGTACCTCACTCGCGTCATCAGCCACCCACAAGCTTTGTCTCAGTGCGAACACACACTGACCAAAATGGGCCTCAACGTCGCCCGAGAAGCAGTCGACGACACCGCCGGAGCAGCAGAATACATCGCAATGAACAACTTAAGAGACACGGCAGCAATCGCCTCCGCACGCGCAGCCGAGCTCTACGGGATGCAGATTTTAGCCGACGGAATCCAAGACGATTCCAGCAACGTGACAAGATTCGTTATGCTGGCACGAGAACCAATCATTCCTCGCACAGATAGACCATTCAAGACCAGCATCGTGTTCGCACATGACAAAGGCACCAGCGTTCTGTTCAAGGTGCTGTCGGCTTTCGCTTTCAGGAACATAAGCTTGACGAAGATAGAATCACGACCGCATCGCAACCGCCCGATCCGGCTGGTGGACGACGCGAACGTGGGGACGGCGAAGCATTTTGAGTACATGTTTTACGTAGATTTCGAGGCGTCGTTGGCGGAGGGGAGGGCGCAGAATGCTTTGGCGGAGGTGCAGGAATTCACCTCTTTCTTGAGGGTTTTGGGGAGCTACCCCATGGATATGACGCCATGGAATCCTTCCTCCAACTGTGAAGTTTAAAATTTTTTTTTTTTTTTTACTTTAAAATTGTAGATGAATAATTTGTTATATTAGATTATTAAGTAAATGTTATTGTTAAAAAAATTAAACAAAAAATCTCACGTCAAAGTTCGAAGTTTACATTATCAAATTTGGGACGAAATTTCATTTTCAAAATCAATTATAATAAAAAATTTTCTCTTGCAAAAAAATTTAAACAAGTTGCAATATTATTAAATTTCCAATTTTAGAGAAGTGTATCTATAAATTGAAATCACGAGTTCTGATTTACCTCTATAATTTAGTATTCTTCACGTGTTTACATGGCCCATGCCCCCGATATATCCATCGTTTTAAATTGGGGCGGCATGAGTAGAGGTGGTATAACGTATCGTATCGAAAATTATGGAATAAGAAAATTTATATCGATATAGTATCGAAAATTTCGTTATATCGATTTTTGGTATATCGAAAATTTCGATACATATAATTAACATACCGATTATACCGAAATTGTACGCCATACCGAAATTTCGGCACGATATCGATATATACCATTTTATACTAAAAAAAAACTTACATTTTAAATTTTTTATAAATTTATTGTTTTTGTTATGAAAAAGTAAAAATTTACGGTAAAAAGTAAAAATATCAAACTCTCAAAATTATCACACTACACACTTTATAATATTTTTCTCTCATCTCAATTGTGAATTTCTTCACAAATGGTGAGGCTACTTTTAGAATTTCTTTGGTAATAATCCAAAAAATAAATTACATCATTACCTTCATCATCACACACAAATTTCTAATTTTTACAACTCTTATTTTCAACATTCAAATATTCAATACACATATTTTAAATATTATTTTTCAACACTTCCCCTTGTGATGATGATCATAATGATTGTCTTCATTACGTGTTTTTATACTGCCTCATTATAAACCTTACTAGGAAAAACCCATTGAGATAAAAACCATAGTAAGAGAAAAAGAGTGCAGTCACGTAAACTCCCCTCATGTTGATACGAACAATTTTTCCCAAATTTCGTAGATTGCGCATCCCAATATCATATATGTGCTTTCTGAATATTGTCGTAGGAAGTGCCTTTGTGAAGAGATCTGATGATTTTTTACTTGATTGAATGTGACGAACATCAATATATTTATTCTTCTCAAGCTCCTTGGTCAATACGAAGAATTTAGGAGGAATGTGTTTAGTTCTGTCGCTTTTTATGTATCCTTCTTTCATTTGAGCAACACATGCAGCATTATCTTCATATAGTATTATAGGCTTCTCGTCGAATGATAATCCGCATGAGATTTGGATATGTTGGGTCATTGACTTTAACCACACACATTCACGGCTTGCTTCATGTAGTGCGATAATCTCGGCATGAGTTGATGAAGTTGTTACGAGTGTTTGTTTCTGTGAACGCCAAGAAATTGATGTGCCTCCGCGAGTAAATACATATCCAGTTTGAGAACGTGCCTTGTGTGGATCAGATAAGTATCCAGCATCGGCATAACTAATTATACTTGGATTAGCATCTTTTGAATACAAAAGTCCCAAGTCTGTCGTTCCTCGTTGATGACGTAATATATGTTTAATTACGTTCCAGTGTCTCTTTGTTGAATATGTGCTAAATGTTGCCAATAAATTTACGGCGAAAGATATATCAGGCCTTGTACAATTTGTAATATACATAAGGGCACCGATAGCACTTAAATATGGTACTTCTGGACCAAGAATATCTTCATCATCTTCACATGGACGGAATGGATCCTTTTCTATGTTTAATGATCTAACAACCATTGGAGTACTTAAAGGATTTGATTTATCCCTATTAAAACGTTTAAGGATCTTTTCTGTATAATTTTTCTGGTGAACAAATATTTCACATTTCACAAAATAGAGAATGTTGTTCCTGAAGAAACACATGATGATGAAAATGTTCTGTCAGAACCACAAACTGATTAGAATCATGAAATCTCTATCATCATGTGTTTTTTCAGGAACATCATTCTCTATTTTGTGATCATTGTGTTTCTCTATGAATTTTCTTTTTCGAGGATTTTTATCCTTGGAACCGACTGGCCTTCCACGCTTCAGGCGTTTTACGACATCATGACTTTGTTCAATTTGTTTCTTTGGAATTTTAATTCGAGCAGGAGCATTTACAGCATGTATATATGATTTAGTTACCCTTTTTGCATCTGTAAATGCATTTGGTATTTGATTTGCTATTTTTTGCAAATGCACAATTTGCTGTACATCCTTTTCACATTGTGGTGTTCTTAGATCCAGATGTAACAATGATGATACATACCATGTAATTTTCTTTTCGGTATGTTTCTTGTCTCCCCTAACATTGGGAAGATTTCCTCATTAAAATGACAATCAGCAAAACGTGCTGTGAACACGTCGCCTGTCTGAGGTTCAAGATATCGAATGATTGATGGACTATCATAACCGATATAAATTCCAATCTTTCTTTGATGTCCCATTTTCTTTCGTTGCGGTGGTGCAATAGGGAAATACACCATACATCCAAAAATTCTCAGATGAGAAATGTCTGGTTCTTTACCAAATGAAAGCTGCAATAGGGAGTATTTATGATATGCACTTGGTCTGATTCGAATTAATGCAGCGGCATGTAAAATTCCATGTCCCCATATAGAAATAGGAAGTTTTGTTTTCATAATCATTGGTCTAGCAATCATTTGCAGACGTTTAATCAATGATTCAGCCAATCCATTCTGTGTATGTCCATGAGCAACAGGATGCTCAACAATGATTCCCATAGACATACAATAATCATTGAAAGTCTGGGAAGTAAATTCACCAGCAGTATCAAGTCTAATTTTCTTGATTGTATAATCGGGAAATTGATTACTCAATTTTATTATTTANTCTGAAAGATCTTCTGGTCTTTCAGCGGATGACCATGTGTATTTTCTATAATTCTTTGCATCATTGTTGAACTAGGATGTCCTAATCGATCATGCCAATTGGTTAATATTTAAGAATTATCAACTACCATGTTTGATTCAATGGGACTTATATGTGTATAATGCAATCCAGTAGGGAGCATTGGTAGTTTTTAAATCACATATTTCTTTCCTGATTTATATGTGATAAGACACATATATTTCTCATTCTTTTCATTCATTGTTTGAGTATCATACTCATGGGAATATATATCATTAAAACTCAACAAATTTTTTTCCGATTGTGGTGAATACAAAGTATCATTGATCAAAAATTTTGTACCATTAGGTAACAAAAATTGTGCTTTACCACAACATTTAATCAAGTCTACAGGACCTGATATTGTATTCACCATTATTTTTGTTTTTTTTATTTCCAAGAAATATCTTTTATTTCGGAGGATAGTGTGCGTTGTACCTCTATCAGGTATGCAAACTTCAGCTTGGTTCATAGCATTTTCCATATTTGAACTTCAAAAAATATGCAATGAAATAAAATTACTGACAATAAAATACAATACAATACATATTTAAAATATAGCACACTATAAAACATTATCATACGAGTACATGAAAAAATATTTTACATATTTATTCCACCAGCAAATTGATCATTATCTGAGAAATCAATCAGAAAATCTCCAGCATCAAAATGAGTTGAACCACTCAAAAGTTCACTGTGTTCAGTAAATTTGGTCACCTTTTTTTTCTCCTTTATTGATTCTTTATAAAGTTTACAAAGGTATTCAGGGGCTCGACAAATACGGGACCAATGTCCTGGAGTATCACATCTGAAACAAGAACTTTCAAATATTTTTGAGTGATTCTCATTAACACTCATATTCTTTTAATGCCTTTTCAGTGGATGGTTTGGGACGCTCTTTTGAGATGAGTTATAGAAATAACTATCTCGATTATTTTCAAAACCATGGCCGCGTCCATGACCACGACCACGACCTCGACCTCGACCTCGACCTCGACCTCGACCTCGACCAAAACCTTGTCTTTGAATTTGATTTTGGTTTCCATGTTTAAATTCATTTTTACTTACAGCATTTACTTCTGGAAATGCTGTTGATCCAGTGGGTCGGTACTGATGATTTCTCATTAATAGCTCGTTGTTCTTTTCCGCCACAAGAAGACAGGCGATTAGTTCAGAATATGTCGCAAATCCACGCACTCTATATTGTTGCTGTAGAGTTATATTTGATGCGTGAAACGTGGAAAATATTTTTTCTAGCATTTATGATTCTGTAACCTCATGTCCACAAAATTTTAATTGCGGGATTATTCGATACATCGTCGAATTGTAATCACTTACTTTATTAAAATCTTGGAATTTCAACATATTTCATTCATCACGGGCGGTCGGAAGTATAACTTCCCTTATATGTTCAAATCTTTTTTTTAATCTCTTCCACAAAGCCATGTGATCTTTTTCAATCAGATATTCACATTTTAATCCCTCGTCGAGATGTCGACGCAAAAATATCATGGCTCTTGTCTTTTCTTGTGATGTGAATATGCCATTTTCTTTTATGGTCTCATTTAGACCTAATGACTCAAGATGCATTTCTACATCGAAAGTCCATGTCATATAATTTTTCCCGTAATGTCGAGTGCAACAAATTCGAGCTTTGTCAAGTTTGACATGGTGATACTAAAAAAATTATGATGCATTTTATTAGTAATGAATATTGCAATACAAAGTAATGGATAAACAACAAATACAAGTATTCGTAAAAATAAAGAAAACACACGAGGAGGATATTCTCCGATAAATACAAGACTCATGAGTATGATAACCAAAATAATTAAAAATAACCTTGAGAAAGCCATCTTCTTTTTTCTTCGAAAAATTTGATGAAAAATAATTTTTAGAGAAGAATAGAAAGTTGGAGTGATTGAATGTGTTTGTGATATCATATTTATAAGGCAAAAACTAGCCGTTTTGTTACCGTTTATGATCGTTGGTGTACAAGAAAATAAATGTATGTATTTGTATAATTTTATGATAATAATATGATGTATATAATATTAGTCATGTTTAAATAATTATGTATATCATATCACAATATTATAATGAGTTGTTATAATATATTTTGTTTAAAAACTTTATAGACTTTTATACTTGTCGTATCCCTTACCGGGAGTGTGAGATGTCGTCTTAACGTCCTCCTACGATTTATAACAAGTTTTTGAAAAATTTATTTTATTATAACATTATATTATATATTAAGTATATACAAAATAAATAAATAAACAGTAAAATAAATATTATTATTTTTGTTACTTTTTTCTTCTGTTTTAGAGCTTGGAAAAATATGGAGGACTTTTAAAGCTTCGTTCTGATAACGTGTTGTGAAAAAGTAAAAATTTACGGTAAAAATTAAAAATCTCAAACTCTCAAAATTATCACACTACACACTTTATAATATTTTTCTCTCAACTCAATTGTTATTTTCTTCACAAATGAGATATCTATTTATAGAAAATCTTTACAAATAATCCAAAAATAAATTACATCATTACCTTCATCATCACACACAAATTTCAATAATCAACACCTAATTTTACCTAATTTTCAACATTCAAATATTCAACATTCAATATTCAATATTAAAATATTAATTTTCAGCAGTTTTAAAATATTATATATTTTAAAATTTTTGTATATTTTTCGGTATTCCGGTCTATACCGAAATTTTCAAATTGCATACCGTTATCGTATCGAAAAATTTAATATTGTTATCATACCGTATCGAAATCTTCGGTATATCGAAAATTCGGTATTTTTTCGATATGATAATCTCGGTTTACCAAAAATTTGGTATTTTTTTCCACTCCTAACCATGAGTAGAATGAGACTGATGATTTTTATGACAAAAAAATATATCAATAATGATCTATACGTCATCATCTAAAAAAAATGTTAGTGCTTTTTATGTGCTTATTCATATATTTTGATATAAAAATAATACAAAATATTGAAAATATGATATTAATATATGATACATTACTATCAATTATTTTAGATATGATAGTAATATGATTTTTGGATAACCAAACACGTATAACAAGTATTAATATTAATAACATATTTATCTTTTCAGATAAAAATCAATACAAAACATTGAGTATATGGTACTAATATATGATATTTGAGTATCAGTTATTTCAGATTGATATTAATATATGATTTTTGAGTACATGTATTGATATTGATGATAAATTGTCTTTTCAAAGATGAAAATCGTTACAAAATATTGAAAATATTGTACTGATATATGATATTTGAGTTTCAAATGATTATATATGTTACTAATATATGGTATTTGACTACCCAAACATGTGTAGCAAATGTTGATATTAATCAAGTTGTTCCAAATTTATACTCAAAATCTTTTTTTTTTACCAAATCTGAAATAATTGATACTCAAATATCATATATTAGTACTATAATTTCAATGTTTTGTATTGATTTTCATTGGAGTAAAGACATGTGGGCTCAGAGAGTGCATAAACATATTTTTGTGGATCAAGAGAGTGCAAACATATGTTTTTTTTCCGACAATCTCAATTGTAAGGAAAAACGTTATTGTGCTAACCCTTTTAATGTTCTATGTAGTCGACCTAATCTCACATATAAAAATCTATGATATCGTCTTACAAAAACCTGTTTATATATTTGAATCTATCAAGTTTTGATTAATTACAATAATAAAATCGGTAGTAGCAACATTGGTTGGGAATGTAATTTAAAAAAAAAAAAATTTGATTTCATGTCAAATAAACAGAAGCTAACAAACAATTAAATAGTTTTTTGTTAGCCCTATTTTTAAAAGAGAATAGTTGGGGGACAGTATTCGATGTCCTTGATTAATTTGTGGGACATTTCGAATTTATTATGAATATATTTGTTGAGAGCAACATCATCCGTTAGTTCTAACTACCTCAAATTCATATGAAAAGATAGCATAACCCAATTTCTCTTTAATGTTAAGACCAAAGAAATATTAACTTTCCTGCTGTATTTATTTTTACTTTAAATGCATAAATGACATATAAAAAAACAACAAAGCATGTGCCTGGATTCGATACTATTACCAACAATTTATTAGACAAACCTGTCGCACAAAGTTTATTAAATATAGTTAAACTTAGTAACGTAATTTATAAACTAACGTGTTAATTGAGATATTTACCTAATGCGCACAAAAATATAGTGGATACAAGCGATCATCGTTAAAAAAAATAAATATAACCAGTCATGCGTTGATTTTCTACGTATAATTATAAATAAAGAGGGTATTTATAGAAAAAAATTAGTTTTTGATATATAATCAATTGTGTATTTATATATATTCACTTATTTTTCGAAGAAAATAAAGTCCCATCGAATTTGTTTTTTTTTTAACTCACGATAGATTTGTGACTGCTCTTTAATTGAATTAGTCAACACCTACTTAAACGTAACAAAAATAAACTTTATATTATCTTGTCAAAAGTATAAATATAAAGTATATATTATGATTTTTTTTTTATAAAAGCAAATCATATCAATTGACAAAGCTGGAGATTGATTACAAGAAGACGTCTTTTCTCAACCAAAAAAGAAAAAAGAAAAGCAATGGGTATGTGTAGTTTATATAAATAAATTAAAAAATTCCACCTACATTTTTTTTTATTTTATATCATATGAATTTTGAAGTGAAAATTTAATCTTTTTTCTCATTAAAATAAGTGGACTTCATTTAAAATAAAAATAAATAATTTTCAAATAAAATATAGAAAATTTGAGTCCTAATAGTTCGTTTATTTATTATTTAAAGGAGGAAAGTGTCAAAAATAGTTTGGTGAGCAGAATAGTTTTTGGTTTGGTAGGTGAACTGAGCAGGTTGGTGATAATTGAAAGGAACAATTCCTTTTCTTTTTAATTATATTTTTTCCCCAAATATATTAATATAAGTAGTCGTCGAGTGGAACAAGCAATATTAAATGTTCAACTATTGATCGCACGTAATAACACAAAGAAAAATAATTGAATTGCCTATGCGACACATTCGAATTGGTAGAGTGTAGAGTGAGTAATTATTTGAAAAATGATCAAAGTTCGATTTATTTTATCAATATTTTCTTGGACGAGTCTTTTGTACAAGATTGACCTATAGAATTTACATGTCTCACATAATTTGTAGGATATTTCGTTAGCTCAGAGATTCACTCAATGCAAAAAAAATAACGGTGGCGAATTGGATCGTCACTAGAAAAAATAATTGAATGAATTGATTTGTTAACAATCTGAGCCTAATTAATTAATTGCAGACGACAAATGTGGCGACCACATAAAATTTAAGCCAGATTTTCTGTTGAGAGATATGTATATTATTCAACCATCAAGCAAATTAATTTTAAAAAAATTAATGGAATTATATAAATAATTCTTATCTTAGTACTGATCAATCTTCCAAAAATCATAGCTTAAAAAACGAAAAGATTTTTCAAAAGCTACAGTACTAATAGGACAAGACAGACAGGTATACATATATTTGTAAAAGATAAAGAATATTCGTCAATAAAAATATTTTAACATACTAGTTTTTCACGTTTCGAAATTGCGAAGAACTAATTAACTTCTTTAACTAATAATTAGGAAAATCGGGAATAATTATATTATTGATCATGTAATTTATATATTTTTTTATTTTTGCTCATGTTAATTATGAATTTGCTTTTTTAATCATGTAACTCATATTTTTTTTTATTTTTCGTCATGTTAAGGTGAATTTATATTTTTAATAATATAACATTTGTTGTGAAAAAGTAAAAATTTACGGTAAAAAGTAAAAATCTCAAACTCTCAAAATTATCACACTACACACTTTATAATATTTTTCTCTCAACTCAATTGTAATTTTCTTCACAAATGAGAGATCTATTTATAGAAAATTTTTACAAATAATCCAAAAATAAAATACATCATTACCTACATCATCACACACTAATTTTCAATATTCAACACCTAATTTTACCTAATTTTCAACATTCAACATTCACATTTTCAACACAAATATTTAACACATTTTTAAATAATTTTTCAACACTCCCCCTTGTGATGATGATCATAATGATTGTATACATTACGTGTTTTTATACTGCCTCGTTAAAAACCTTACTAGGAAAAACCCATTGGGATAAAAACCATAGTAAGGGAAAAAGAGTGCAGTCACGTAAACTCCCCCTCATGTTGACACGAACAATTCTTCACAAATTTCGTAGATTGCGCATCCCAATATTATATATGTGCTTTCTGAATATTGTCGTAGGAAGTGCCTTTGTGAAGAGATCTGATGAGTTTTCACTTGATTGAATGTGACGAACATCAATACATTTATTCTTCTCAAGCTCCTTGGTGAATGCGAAGAACTTAGGAGGAATATGTTTAGTTCTGTCGCTTTTTATGTATCCTTCTTTCATTTGAGCAACACATGCAGCATTATCTTCATATAGTATCACAGGCTTCTCGTCGAATGATAATCCGCATGAGATTTGGATATGTTGAGTCATTGATTTTAACCACACACATTCACGGCTTGCTTCATGTAGTGCAATAATCTCGGCATGATTTGATGAAGTTGTTACAAGTGTTTGTTTCTGTGAACGCCAAGAAATTGCAGTGCCTCCACGAGTAAATACATATCCAGTTTGAGAACGTGCTTTGTGTGGATCAGATAAGTATCCAGCATCGGCATAACCAATTATACTTGGATTAGCATCTTTTGAATACAAAAGTCCCAAGTCTGTCGTTCCTCGTAGATAACGGAATATATGTTTAATTCCGTTCCAATGTCTCTTTGTTGGATATGTGCTAAATCTTGCCAATAAATTTACGGCAAAAGATATATCAGGCCTTGTACAATTTGTAAGATACATAAGGGCACCGATAGCACTTAGATATGGTACTTCTGGACCAAGAATATCTTCATCATCTTCACATGGACGGAATGGATCCTTTTCTATGTTTAATGATCTAACAACCATTGGAGTACTTAAAGGATTTGATTTGTCCATATTAAAACGTTTAAGGATCTTTTCTGTATAATTTGTCTGGTGAACAAATATTCCACATTCTTTTTGTTCAATTTGTAAACCCAGACAATACTTGGTTTTTCCAAGATCCTTCATTTCAAATTCTTCTTTCAAGTATGACACAACTTCTTGAATTTCCTTATTTGTTCCAATGATGTTTAAATCATCAACATATACAGCAATAATTACGCATCCGGATGTTGTTTTCTTAATGAAAACACAAGGGCATATTGAATTATTTACATATCCCTTTTTCATCAAGTGATCACTTAGCCTATTATACCACATTCTGCCGGATTGCTTCAACCCATATAATGATCTTAGTAATTTCACAGAATAACATTCTCTGGGTTTTGAACTTTGTGCTTCAGGCATCTTAAATCCTTCAGGGATTTTCATATATATATTACTATCAAGTGATCCATATAAGTAGGCTGTAACAACATCCATAAGACGCATTTCTAAATTTTCAGATACTGCCAAGCTAATCAAATACCGAAACGTAATTGCATCCATCACAGGAGAATACGTTTCTTCATAATCAATTCCAGGCCTTTGAGAAAAACCTTGTGCAACAAGTCGAGCTTTATATCTTACTATTTCATTTTTCTCATTTCGCTTTCGAATAAAAACCCATTTGTATCCAACAGGTTTTACACCTTCAGGTGTAAGGACTATAGGTCCAAAAACATTACGTTTATTTAGCGAATCCAATTCAACCTGGATGGCATCTTTCCATTTTATCCAATCCTGCCGATTTTTACATTCACCAAAAGATTTTGGTTCATGATCTTCATTATCATTTATGATGTCGATTGCCACATTATAAGAAAATATATCATCAATTTCTTCTATATCTTTTCGGTTCCATATTTTTCCAGTATTAATATAATTGATAGAGATTTCATGATTCTCGTCAGTTTGTGGTTCTGACAAAACATTTTCATCATCATGTGTTTCTTCAGGAACATCATTCTCTATTTTGTGATCATTATGTGTTTCTTCAGGAACATCATTCTCTATTTTGTGATCATTGTGTTTCTCTATGAATTTTCTTTTTCGAGGATTTTTATCCTTGGAACCAACTGGCCTTCCACGCTTCAGGCGTTTAATGACATCATGACTATCTTCAATTTGTTTCTTCGGAATTTCAATTCGAGCAGGGGCATTTGCAGCATGTATATATGATTTAGTTACCCCTTTTGTGTCTGCAAATGCATCTGGTATTTGATTTGCTATTCTTTGCAAGTGCACAATTTGCTGTACATCTTTTTCACATTGTTTTGTTCTTGGATCCAGATGTAACAATGATGATACATACCATGTAATTTCTTTTTCGGTATGTTTCTGTTCTCCCCCTAACATTGGGAAGATTTCCTCATTAAAATGACAATCAGCAAAACGTGCTGTGAACACGTCGCCTGTCTGTGGTTCAAGATATCGAATGATCGATGGACTATCATAACCAATATAAATTCCAATCTTTCTTTGAGGTCCCATTTTCTTTCGTTGAGGTGGTGCAATAGGCACATACACCATACATCCAAAAATTCTCAGATGAGAAATGTCTGGTTCTTTACCAAATGCAAGCTGCAATGGGGAGTATTTATGATATGCACTTGGTCTGATGCGAATTAATGAAGCAGCATGTAAAATTGCATGTCCCCATATAGAAATAGGGAGCTTTGTTTTCATAATCATTGGTCTAGCAATCATTTGCAGACGTTTAATCAATGATTCAGCCAATCCATTTTGAGTATGTACATGAGCAACAGGATGCTCAACAATGATTCCCATAGACATACAATAATCATTGAAAGTCTGGGAAGTAAATTCACCAGCATTATCAAGTCTAATTTTCTTGATTGTATAATCGGGAAATTGATTCCTCAATTTTATTATTTGAGCAAGTAATCTTGCAAATGCAACATTTCGAGTTGACAATAAACATACATGTGACCATCTGCTGGAGGCATCAATCAATACCATAAAGTATCTGAATGGTCCACATGGTGGATGGATTGGTCCACAAATATCACCCTGAATACGTTCAAGAAACATTGGTGATTCAGTTTGGATTTTGGCTGGTGATGGTCTTATAATAAGTTTTCCAAGAGAACATGCTTTACATTGAAACTTATTATTCTGAAAGATCTTCTGGTCTTTCAATGGATGACCATGTGTATTTTCTATAATTCTTCGCATCATTGTTGAACCAGGATGTCCTAATCGATCATGCCAATTGGTTAATATTGAAGAATTATCAATTACCATGTTTGATTCAATGGGACGTATATGTGTATAATGCAATCCAGTAGGGAGCATTGGTAGTTTTTCAATCACATATTTCTTTCCTGATTTATATGTGGTAAGACACATATATTTCTCATTCCCTTCATTCATTGTTTGAGTATCATACCCATGGGAATATATATCATTAAAACTCAACAAATTTCTTTTCGATTGTGGTGAATATAAAGCATCATTGATCAAAAATTTTGTACCATTAGGTAACAAAAATTGTGCTTTACCACATCCTTTAATCAAGTCTACAGGACCTGATATTGTATTCACCGTTGTTTTTGTTGGTTTTAGTTCCAAGAAATATCTTTTATCTCGGAGGATAGTGTGCGTTGTACCACTATCGGGTATGCAAACTTCAGCTTTGCTCATAGCATTTTCCATATTTGAACTTCAAAAAATATGCAATGAAAAAAAATTAATGACAATACATATTTAAATATAACACATATCATAATTGTACAATAAAACATTATCATATAAATACATGAAAAATAAATTATTGTACATTTATATTCTACCACTATATTGTTCATTTTCAGAGAAATCATTGAGAAAATCTGCAGCATCAATATTGTTCATTTCTATCCCACCAACATATTGATCATTTCCAGAGAAATCATTCATAAAATCAGCAGCATCAAAATGAGTTGAATCACTCAAACGGTCACTTCGCTCAGTGAAGTTGGTCTCCTTTTCTTTCCCCTTTATCGATTCTTTATAAAGTTTGCAAAGATGCTCAGGGGCTCGACAAATACGAGACCAATGTCCTGGAGTACCGCATCTGAAACAAGAACTTTCAAATCTTTTCGAGTGATTTTCATTAACACTCATGTTTTCTTGATGCCTTTTCTGTGGATGGTTTGGGACGTTATTTTGAGATGAGTTATAGAAATAACTATCTCGATTATTTTCAAAACCACGGCCGCGTCCACGACCACGACCACTTCCTCGTCCACGTCCACGTCCACGACCTCGACCTCGACCTCGACCTCGACCAAAACCTTGTCTTTGAATTTGATTTTGGTTTCCAGGTTTAAATTCATTTTTACTTACAGCATTTACTTCTGGAAATGCTGTTGATCCAGTGGGTCGGGACTGATGATTTCTCATTAATAGCTCGTTGTTCTTTTCCGCCACAAGAAGACAGGCGATGAGTTCAGAATATCTCGCAAATCCACGCACTCTATATTGTTGCTGTAGTGTTATATTTGATGCGTGAAACGTGGAAAATGTTTTTTCAAGCATTTCCGATTCTGTAACCTCATGTCCACAAAATTTTAACTGCGAGATTATTCTATACATCGCTGAATTGTAATCACTGACTTTTTTAAAGTCTTGGAATCTTAACATATTCCATTCATCACGGGCGGTCGGAAGTATAACTTCCCTTATATGTTCAAATCTCTCTTTTAATCCTTTCCACAGAGCCATGGGATCTTTTTCGATGAGATATTCACATTTTAAACCTTCATCAAGGTGTCGTCGTAAAAATATTATAGCTTTTGCTTTTTCTTGTGATGAAGATATACCATTTTCTTTAATGGTCTCGCTTAGACCCAATGACTCAAGATGCATTTCTACATCAAGAGTCCATGGCATATAGTTTTTCCCAGTAATATCAAGAGCGATGAATTCGAGCTTTGCCAAGTTTGCCATGGTGGTACTAAAAATTACGATGCATTTTATTAGTTAATGAATATTGCAATACAAAGTAATGGATAAACAACAAGTACAAGTATTCGTAAAAATAAAGAAAACACACGAGGAGGATATTCTCCGATAAATACAAGACTGGTGAGTATGATAACCAAAATAATTAAAAATAACCTCGTGAAAGCCATCTTCTTTTTTTCTTCGAAAATTTGATGAAGAATAATTTTTAGAGAAGAAGAGAAAGTTGGAGTGATTGAATGTATTTGTGAGATTGTATTTATAGAGCAAAAACTAGCCGTTTTGTTACCGTTTATTACCGTTGGTGTATAAGAAAATAAATGTATGTATTTGTATAATTTTATGGTAATAATATGGTGTATATAATATTAGTCATATTTAAATAATTATGTATATCATATCACATTATTATAATTAGGTGTCATAAGTTATTTTGTTTAAAAAACCTTATAGGCTTTTATACTTGTCGTATCCCTTACCGGGAGTGTGGGATGTCGTCTTAACATCCTCCCAGGATTTATAACAAGTTTTTGAAAAAATTATTTTTATTATTTCTAACAATAACATTATATTATATATTACATATATAAACAATAAATAAATAACAGTAAAATAAATATTATTACTTTTGTTACCTTTTTCTTCTGTTCGGAGCTTGGAAAAATATGGAGGACTTTTAGAGCTTCGTGCTGATAACGTGTTGTGAAAAAGTAAAAATTTACGGTAAAAAAGTAAAAATCTCAAACTCTCAAAATTATCACACTACACACTTTATAATATTTTTCTCTCAACTCAATTGTGATTTTCTTCACAAATGAGAGATCTATTTATAGAAAATTTTTACAAATAATCCAAAAATAAAATACATCATTACCTACATCATCACACACTAATTTTCAATATTCAACACCTAATTTTACCTAATTTTCAACATTCAACATTCACATTTTCAACACAAATATTTAACACATTTTTAAATAATTTTTCAACAACATTCATTTTTTTCCTTCAATTTTTTGTTATGTTAACGAGTGATTTTTTTTTTTAATCATGTAACTTGTACTTTTTTATTTTTGGTTTTTTATTTTGGCGGACATGGATGTTGACATGAGTTTTTGGACTTCCATACGTGTCGAGATTTTTTTAAAATACTACTCGAAAGAAAAATGGATGGACTCCAATTAAAAAGAAGAACAAAAAATGAAAAAAATGTAAGTTATAAGACTACATTGCAAATACATCGTTAACAAGACCAAAAATAAAACAAACATGCAAGTTACAAGATCGAAAATACAAATTCATCTTAACATGACCAAAAATGAAAAAAAAAAACATACAAGTTACATCATTAAAAATTCAAATTCATTGTTAGCAAAACCAAACGTGCAAAAAATGAAGACTACATTACCAAAAAAGTAATTATCTTGGAAAATCATACACAAACACACATACACGCATAGTGAAGTTTTAGTATTTTTTCCATATGATGTAATATCGATATGGTACTGACATGATTTCGACATGTTGTTAGTGGGTATAATGTTATATCAACTTTCTCGAAGAAGTACTATAGTTAAAAATTAAAATATATACGACTAAAATTGAAATTTATCATTATAACAAATCAAAACTGAATATTTAATTTCGAGAATAAAAATATAAATATTAATGGGTTTATAGTATTTATGAAAGGATTAATGTAACTTTTGTTGTGAAAAAGTAAAAATTTACGGTAAAAAATAAAAATCTCAAATTCTCAAAATTATCACACTACACACTTTATAATATTTTTCTCTCAACTCAATTGTGATTTTCTTCACAAATGAGATATCTATTTATAGAAAATCTTTACAAATAATCCAAAAATAAATTACATCATTACCTTCATCATCACACACAAATTTCAATATTCAACACCTAATTTTACCTAATTTTCAACATTCAAATATTCAACATTCAATATTCAAATATTCAATATAAAAATATTAATTTTCAACACTCCTTCTTGTGATGATGATCATAATGATTGTCTTCATTACGTGTTTTTATACTGACTCGTTAAAAACCTTACTAGGAAAAACCCATTGGGATAAAAACCATAGTAAGGGAAAAAGAGTGCAGTCACGTAAACTCCCCCTCATGTTGACACGAACAATTCTTCACAGATTTCGTAGATTGCGCATCCCAATATTATATATGTGTTTTCTGAATATTGTCGTAGGAAGTACCTTTGTGAAGAGATTTGATGAGTTTTTACTTGATTGAATGTGACGAACATCAATCTATTTATTCTTCTCAAGCTCCTTGGTGAATGCGAAGAACTTAGGAGGAATATGTTTAGTTCTGTCGCTTTTTATGTATCCTTCTTTCATTTGAGCAACACATGCAGCATTATCTTCATATAGTATCACATGTTTCTCGTCGAATGATAATCCGCATGAGATTTGGATATGTTGGGTCATTGATCTTAACCACACACATTCACGACTTGCTTCATGTAGTGCGATAATCTCGACATGATTTGATGAACTTGTTACGAGTGTTTGTTCCTGTGAACGCAAAGAAATTGTTGTGCCTCCACGAGTAAATACATATCCAGTCTGAGAACGTGCCTTGTGTGGATCAGATAAGTATCCAGCATCGGCATAACCAATTATACTTGGATTAGCATCTTTTGAATACAAAAGTCCCAAGTCTGTCGTTCCTCGTAGATAACGGAATATATGTTTAATTCCGTTCCAGTGTCTCTTTGTTGGATATGTGATAAATCTTGCCAATAAATCTACGGCGAAAGATATATCAGGCCTTGTACAATTTGTAATATACATAAGGGCACCGATAGCACTTAAATATGGTACTTCTGGACCAAGAATATCTTCATCATCTTCACATGGATGGAATGGATCCTTTTCTATGTTTAATTATCTAACAACCATTTGAGTACTTAAAGGATTTGATTTATCCATGNTTATTTGTTCCAATGATGTTTAAATCATCAACATATACAGCAATAATTACGCATCCGGATGTTGTTTTCTTAATGAAAACACAAGGGCATATTGAATTATTTACATATCCCTTTTTCATCAAGTGATCACTTAGCCTATTATACCACATTCTGCCGGATTGCTTCAACCCATATAATGATCTTAGTAATTTCACAGAATAACATTCTCTGGGTTTTGAACTTTGTGCTTCAGGCATCTTAAATCCTTCAGGGATTTTCATATATATATTACTATCAAGTGATCCATATAAGTAGGCTGTAACAACATCCATAAGACGCATTTCTAAATTTTCAGATACTGCCAAGCTAATCAAATACCGAAACGTAATTGCATCCATCACAGGAGAATACGTTTCTTCATAATCAATTCCAGGCCTTTGAGAAAAACCTTGTGCAACAAGTCGAGCTTTATATCTTACTATTTCATTTTTCTCATTTCGCTTTCGAATAAAAACCCATTTGTATCCAACAGGTTTTACACCTTCAGGTGTAAGGACTATAGGTCCAAAAACATTACGTTTATTTAGCGAATCCAATTCAACTTGGATGACATCTTTCCATTTTATTCAATCCTGCCGATTTTTACATTCACCAAAAGATTTTTCTTCATTATCATTTATGATGTCGATTGCCACATTATAAGAAAATATATACTCAATTTCTTCTATTTCTTTTCGGTTCCATATTTTTCCAGTATTAATATAATTGATAGAGATTTCATGATTCTCGTCAGTTTGTTGTTCTGACAGAACATTTTCATCATCATGTGTTTCTTCAGGAACAACATTCTCTATTTTGTGATCATCATGTGTTTATTCAGGAACATCATTCTCTATTTTGTGATCATTGTGTTTCTCTATGAATTTTCTTTTTCGAGGATTTTTATCCTTTGAACCGACTCCTTCCACGCTTCAGGCGTTTTACTACATCATTACTTTGTTCAATTTGTTTCTTTGGAATTTCAATTCGAGCAGGAGTATTTACAACATGTATATATGATTTAGTTACCTCTTTTGTGTCTGCAAATGCATCTGGAATTTGAATTGCTATTCTTTGCAAGTGCACAATTTGCTGTACATCTTTTTCATATTGTTTTGTTCTTGGATCCAGATGTAACAATGATGATACATACCATGTAATTTCCTTTTCGGTATGTTTCTGTTCTCCCCCTAACATCGGGAAGATTTCCACATTAAAATGACAATCAACAAAACGTGCTGTGAACACGTCGCCTGTCTGAGGTTCAAGATATCGAATGATTAATGGACTATCATAACCGATATAAATTCCAATCTTTCTTTGAGGTCCCATTTTCTTTCGTTGCGGTGGTGCAGTAGGCACATACACCATACATCCAAAAATTCTCAGATGAGAAATGTCTGGTTCTTTACCAAATGCAAGCTGCAATGGGGAGTATTTATGATATGCACTTGGTCTGATGCGAATTAATGCAGCAGCATGAAAATTGCATGTCCCCATATAGAAATAGGGAGCTTTGTTTTCATAATCATTGGTCTAGCAATCATTTGCAGACGTTTAATCAATGATTCAGCCAATCCATTCTGTGTATGTACATGAGCAACATGATGCTCAACAATGATTCTCATAGACATACAATAATCATTGAAAGTTTGGGAAGTAAATTCATCAGCATTATCAAGTCTAATTTTCTTGATTGTATAATCGGGAAATTGATTCCTCAATTTTATTATTTCAGCAAGTAATCTTGCAAATGCAACATTTCGAGTTCACAATAAACATAGATGTGACCATCTGCTGGAGGCATCAATCAATACCATAAAGTATCTGAATGGTTCACATGGTAGATGGATTGGTTCACAAATATCATCCTGAATACGTTCAAGAAACATTGGTGATTTGGTTTGGATTTTGGCTGGTGATGGGCTTATAATAAGTTTTCCAAGAGGACATGCTTTACATTGAAACTTATTATTTTGAAAGATATTCTGGTCTTTCAACGGATGACCATGTGTATTTTCTATAATTCTTCGCATCATAGTTAAACCAAGATGTCCTAATCGATCATGCCAATTGGTTAATATTGAAGAATTATCAACTACCATGTTTGATTCAATGTGACTTATATGTGTATAATGCAATCCAATAGGAAGCATTGGTAGTTTTTCAATAACATATTTCTTTCCTGATTTATAAGTGATAAGACACATATATTTCTCATTCCCTTCATTTATTGTTTGAGTATCATACCCATGGGACTATATCATTAAAACTCAACAAATTTCTTTTCGATTGTGATGAATACAAAGCATCATTGATCGAAAATTTTGTACCATTAGAAAACAAAAATTGTGCTTTACCACATCCTTTAATCAAGTCTACAGGACCTGATATTGTATTCGCCATTGTTTTTGTTGGTTTTAGTTCCAAGAAATATCTTTTATCTCGGAGGATAGTGTGCGTTGTACCACTATCAGGTATGCAAACTTCAGCTTGGTTAATAGCTTTTTCATATTTGAACTTTAAAAAAAAATATGCAATGAAATAAAATTACTGACAATACATTTATAAAAATACAATACAATACATATTTAAAAATATAACACACTATAAAACATTATCATACGAGTACATAAAATATTTTACATATTTTTCCACCAACAAATTGATCATTGTCCGAGAAATCAATCAGAAAATCTCCAGCATCAAAATGAGTTGAACCACTCAAAGGTTCACTGTGTTCAGTAAAGTTGGTCTCCTTTTCTTTCCCTTTTATTGATTTTTTTATAAAATTTACAAAGGTGCTCAGGGGCTCGACAAATACGGGACCAATGTCCTGGAGTACCACATCTGAAACAAGAACTTTCAAATTTTTTTGAGTGATTCTCATTAACACTCATATTCTCTTGATACCTTTTCGGTGGATGGTTTGGGACGCTCTTTTGAGATGAGTTATAGAAATAAATATCTCGATTATTTTCAAAACCATGGCCGCGTCCACGACCACGACCACTTCCAGGTCCACGTCCACGACCACGACCTCGATTTTGTCCTCGACCAAAATCTTGTCTATAACTTTGATTTTGGTTTCCAGGTTTAAATTCATTTTTGCTTACAGCATTTACTTCTGGAAATGCTGTTGATCCAGTGGGTCGGAACTGATGATTTCTCATTAATAGCTCGTTGTTCTTTTCCGCCACAAGAAGACAGGCAATAAGTTCAGAATATCTCGCAAATCCACGCACTCTATATTGTTTCTGTAGAGTTATATTTGATGCATGAAATGTGGAAAATGTTTTTTCAAGCATTTCCGATTCCGTAACCTCATGTCCACAAAATTTTAATTGCGAGATTATTCGATACATCGTCGAATTGTAATCACTTACTTTCTTAAAATCTTGGAATCTCAACATATTCCATTCATCACGGGCGGTCGGAAGTATAACTTCTCTTATATGTTCAAATATTTCTTTTAATCCTTTCCACAGAGCCATGAGATCTTTTTCGATGAGATATTCACATTTCAAACTTTCATCAAGATTTCGGCGCAAAAATATTATAGCTTTTGCTTTTTCTTGTGATGAAGATATATCATTTTCTTTAATAGTCTCGCATAGACCCAATGATTCAAGATGCATTTCTACATCGAGAGTCCATGGCATATAATTTTTCCTTGTAATGTCGAGTGCAACAAATTCGAGCTTTGTCAAGTTTGACATGGTGGTACTTTTTCTTCTGTTTTGGAGCTTGGAAAAATATGGAGGACTTTTAGAGCTTCGTGCTGATAACGTGTTGTGAAAAAGTAAAAATTTACGGTAAAAAGTAAACATCTCAAACTCTCAAAATTATCACACTACACACTTTATAATATTTTTCTCTCAACTCAATTGTGATTTTCTTCACAAATGAGATATCTATTTATTGAAAATATTTACAAATAATCCAAAAATAAATTACATCATTACCTTCATCATCACACACAAATTTCAATATTCAACACCTAATTTTACCTAATTTTTAACATTCAAATATTCAACATTCAATATTCAAATATTCAATATTAAAATATTAATTTTCAACAACTTTAACTTACATGTGAGATTTTTTATTTTTTAAAAAAAGATTTTATATTTTACAAAAGACATCATATGTGCACTCGCCGAATAGCTAATTCAACTTAAAAATCACATTCTAAAAAGACAACCTTAGCAGATATCTAGGAAGAATGATATTTTTATAAGAAGATTCTAAATTAATAATTTTTGATTTAACTAAACACATTTTAGGCAGGGTTAGGTCGTAGATATGACGTATTTAGTTCATAATTTTCTTAATAATATTGTATGTTTAACAACGAAAACACAGACCAGTTATCTTTGTAAAGATTCCCGGTCTCTTTTATTTAAATCATAAAAGTTATTAATGTAAAGTTGTTGCTTCTATATATGTATTATTTTAGGAAAACAACATAAAGATATATCCAAAAAAAAAAGAAGGAAATTTAGGCGGTAGAGATAGGATCGCAGTTTGGGTGGACACATTAGATTATCTCAAAAAATTTTGTAAGATAAATATCTGACGCGAATCAATATTTTTTATGTCAAAAGTATTACTTTTTATTATAGGTATAAATCAGATAGACCCATCTCGCAGATATAGACATGTAAAACTGTCTCACAAGAGACTTACTATTATATTATTGAGATGGATGCTCTCACCATTGTTAAAGCTATATTTCATGCATCTCCATTTCAGAGGAGATCGGAAGTGCATTTTCCCTCCCAGGAATTGCTAATAAACCCTCTATTTTTCAAAATTAAAGCTTAAAATACAATGATCTAGAAACATTTAATTTGTAGGTTTTTTTTTTTTTTTTGCCTTTTCCTTCACATAAATAGATTGAAATGCCCTTAAATTTACTAGTTAGGCCTTTTTTGACCTTAATTATACAAGGTTCTATGCTACCAATCTATTAAATTTTAACGCTTAATTTTTTAAAATAGGAGACATGAATTAAGATATAGGTGTGGGGGTTCGTCCCAAAAAAATTTAAATAAAAAAGATGTTAAATTTTAAATTATTTAAATAGAATCTTAAAATATGAAAACTTTTATAAATAAAGTAAAAAAAGAAGAGTCACTCCAATATTCATTTATAAAAGGTGCACAAAAATTTAATTATTCAACTAAAATAACATAAAATATGTAGATCGTAAAGATCAATAACATTTGAAATATTATATTTGTCAATGAGTTCTTCCAAATATATTTGGAGTAAGTCTCTTGTGAGACGGTCTCACGAATCTTTATCTGTGAGACGGGTCAACTCTACCGATATTCACAATAAAAAGTAATACTCTTAGGCTATGTTTGGTGTGTAAGATAGGATAAATAATTGGATTGATGACAAAACTCAAAGTAAGGGTATATAATATTTTGTGATAAGACATGTTTTGTTTGGTAAGATTTTAATGTGTATGATAAATTTTACATTTTATGTTGTTGAGACAAAAATACCCTAAATTAGCATTTATGACAATTTGGTATATAAAATAATATTTGTAGCGGTGTTTTCAAAACCGTGTGTTCTGCTGTTAATAAATAAATATTTTGTAAAATTTTAAATTATAAATTATGTATTTATCTGACAATTTATTTTTTAATAAAAATTAATATGATTTTGCACTTTATCTCATTTTTAATATTGATTTCTAACTATTTTTCTCTATTTTTTAATTTTATTTAGTTTCATTGTGTAATTATTTATGTAATGTGTGTGTAAATAAAAAAAATATAAATCATCAAAGAATAGAGTTCAAATCATGTAGATTCTAACCTTCAAAACTCATAAATTTCAATTCAATTTATGTATCAACTAGTTTATAAAATTCAGATTCTTGAACTAAGTTAATGCTCAAAAACATAATTTTTTTGGGCTTCAAATCTTTTAGTAATATTATTAAAAATAATATTAATATTATATTAAGCAAATATAATTTTGCTTATTTTAATTTGAAATTTCAGATGAGGTTTATTATAATTATAAAATTTCTAAATTTCTTAAAATCTTGTTTTTGAATAAAAGTCGATTTTTTTTTTAATTTGACAGAGTTGGGCACCATTGAGTCCAATTTCAAAACCCGACTTTAAAGCCCAAGTGCCCGAGAAAACATGAATTTTGATTTCAAAATATACAAAAAATAAATGCAAAATAAATTAAAGCCCAAGTACCAGAGAAAAAACTCTTCTTAAAATTCTAGATCTCGCTTGTAGATACTTTCGGGGTTAAATTAGTAATTTATGTTATATTTTAGGAATTAGATTGGCAATCTTCCCAAAAAAATGTGATGTCTTTTCACCCAAATAGGTTTTTTTTATCATGTGCTTCTTGATTGGGTCTATAAAAAATGAGACAAACATGGGTTTATCAATCTATCTTTTGCTTATCACCCATACCAAACATACCTTTAGTATAAAAAACAAGGAGGAAGAAAAGCCTAGCAAATAAGTTTACTGGGATTTCTTTTATGTGTGGGGCCCTTAGCTCCTAATCGTTATTACAATGCAATTTGATTAGGGTTAATTAATTACAGCGGAAAACGAGTTTAAAATTTCTTTACAATGAGCCCAAAATATGCTATTTGAATACTAAAAATAGTATTTCATCTCACATCATAAAACATGCCCACAGATAATTAAAACAACTCATACAACAACAAATCATATCCTCGGGACATACCCTGGTATATATAGATACATAACATATATACTGGGAAAGACCACGAAACCTCAACTCAAACTGTGACTCCCTCCAGAAGTACCATCTCCGGTCTCCTGATATCCTGGAGTACCTGTCATTGTCCACATACAAAGACAACAACAGCCCCGTCTGGGGTGAGCAAAGCTCAGTCTGAAGCAACCACAATATATACCACAGATATCTAAACAATGATATATGATATGCAATGCATGTATGTCGTGGAGGTATCAGGTCAAATGCCCATCCACTGAGCACATGTCAGAATCAATCGAATCGCTATCAAATCAATGCTCGAGCTGGCACACCGGCCTCAATCAGGGATAATCGTATGATAGCGTCGACAAAGCGCCATCAAATCCCAAATCTCAATCAAATCATCGGGGCCACTAATGTCTATGCTTTAAGGGTCATGTAATACCAAACATAGCATCGTGTTCACAAACCCCAGAATCAAATCAAATCATATCAGGGTATCCAAGGATCATAGCTCAACGTGCATGTCATGTATGCCACATAAACTCAACAAATAAGGCATATAGACATGTAATCTCAATCCAATCAATCAAACATATATCATATAATACAGATACCTGTCGTATGTTACCCGGTCGCAACATACCTCAATTCTTCGTTTCCAATTGATGTAGCTTGAAGATTTCGGTATAATAATCTATCTACATCAATAACATATTCATTTCAATCAATAACATCATTCAAAATCAATAATATAAGTTTCAAATATCTTTTGAAACTTCAAAAATTCATATCAAATCAAAATTATAGCATAATTCAATTCCGACTTCGAATACGAGTTTCTTGCCGGTGATGCTATCGCATATATTGAAATCAACTTCAAATACATGCTATTCCAGCACTTTAATATTTAGAGCTGCTGAAACCAAAAGAATCTTACCTCAAAAGGAAGCTCTCGACGCGAGGATTCCGAATATATAATTTGTTTCGCGTTTGGACAACGTTTCGAGGTGATTTCGTACAAAAGAAATCAATTTCCCAACCTTTCATCTCAAACCTTCGAAGGAAGAAGAAGATATATACTGAAAATCTGATCTTTATCATTTCTTAAATAATGTTCCAGAGAAACTCGCGCATATGCGCGCCGGAACTCGCGCATATGCGAGCCATGTGCTGCCTGTGCGCGCGGGTCTGCGCAGATGCGCGTCTTGTTCTGTCCGAAATGCTATTTTAGATTCCGAATTTGCCAAAGTGGAAAAAATAAAAGTTGTAGCTCTATGTCTTGGCTTTCATTTGCCACCAATTTCACTCAATTTGGATATCGTATGCGAGAGTTATGCTCATTCTCCCAAAATGTGTCACTGCAGGAACTGCAACGCACATGATACACTTCGGGGTGATTTTGCCCATATTTCCAAATGGATTTGGACAAAACTCAAAACATGAAAGTTTTAGTACTATGTATTAGCTTTCCAATGGAATTAATCTCATCCCATTTGGACTAATACTCAGATGATTATGCCAAAAACCGTAACATGTGTCATTTTTGTATTGCGGTTCAGCATACTTTTCAAACACAAATCAATTTCTAATACAATCTTTCATTATCACCACATATTTTCTCATTTCCATTGTCATGACATACATCAACTACATAATCACATGACAATTTCATAAATTATCGATAATCACACATGATTTACGATAATACGATACACGGTCCTTACATTATGTGAATAATAATAAAGTAAAAAAAATAGCAAGTAGATTGATTATGTCTGGCTAAATTGAGTGAGCTGGGTGAATAATTACCTGGTCGGGTTATGTTTCTTTCCTGGGTGCTAGTGGAAATGTTCAGCGAATAACCCTAATGATCGAGCAAACCCGAGTATTTATAGGAGAAAAATAATGATGACTTTGTTTTCAGTGTTTGATCACTCCTCATGATCAGATAGTTGCTCACGCTTTGCCCACTATTATGATTGGTAACTCATACAGAATCTAGTCTTGTCATATCGCCCATGTGTGTTGATTGATGTACTAATAATGATTTCGAGTCATGGCGTTTCATAATTGTGGGGCCAGAGTTGATGTCTATCACGAGATGCTCGGGCAACGATCATGATGTGAGGGCAAAGATAGGGTGCCTTATTCATTATCATAGCCTTCTTACACAGTCCGGAATAGGCTGGGAGCCTAGGCTTGTATGAGTATGTACTGGTCTAATCAGTTTCCCTAGTTGTTGCATACCCAATAATGGTTTATATAAGAACACTCTCTTTATCCGGGCTGATTTTCTCTCCGGTAGCCCCAGGCTCTCGATTTTTTACTCTGCCCGAGTCCGAGGATGACCCGGGCTCTTCTCCAGGTTGACATCAATCCCTCTTTCGGTCACCATGTACCCGAGTAATTTGCCACTCATAATCCCAAAAGTACAATTAACTAGATTTAATTTTACCCCATATTCTCTAAGAGTTGAGAATGTCTTCTCGAGATCTGGTATTAAACAAGATTTCTCTCTAAATTTAACAAGAATATCTTCGCCGTATACTTTAATTTTCTCCCAGCTTGTTTCTCAAATACCATATCCGTCAATCGCTGATAAGTGGCCACTGCATTATTCGATACAAATGACATAAATGTATAATAGAGAATATACCATCCGAGGTAATGAAGCTGACCTTGTATTAATCTTCTCAGGCCAAGGAGATTTGGTCGTATCCCTGATAGATAATCAATGAAACAAAGCAACTCATACACTGAGATGTAGTCCACCAACTGATCGATTCAAGGGCAAGTATAACAATCTTTGGGGCAATCTTTACTCAGGTCCCTGAAGTCTATATATATTCTCTATTTGTCAGTGGTTTTCCAGATCAGGACTACATTTGATAGCCAAGTAAGAATTGGACTTCCCTAATGTGCCTGGCCTTAAGCAATTTTTGCACCTTCTAAGCTATTACCCTACCCTTCTCGGGCCCAAAATTCCTTCTCTTATGCATCACATGTCGGGAATCTAAGATAATGTTTAATTTGTCTTCAACAACATAGAATGGGATCTCAACCAGCTCAGTGGGGGCCAGGTTCCTAGTCTCTTAGTCCATCCGAGTTCGAGGATGACTCGGGCTTTAGTGGTGATACTTTTGAAATATCCCGAGTCTTCTTCGAACTCTGGAAGAGTAAGAGATCGGGAGCCTGGGGATACCAGAGAGAAAATCAGCCCGTGTAATGAGCGTGCTCTTATATAAACCATATCTAGGTATACAACAACCAAGAAAACTGAGTTGACCAGCACATACTCATCAAGCCTGGGCTCCCTATCTAGTCCAGGCGATGTAAGAAGACTATGATAATGTATCAATAACTCAAGAAAGGGATCGAGTCTTGGTCCACATATATGAATCGACGTGCCTCGAAATCATTAGTATATCAATCAATGCACGTGGGGGTGATGTGATAAGACTAGAAGTAGTATGAGTTGTCTATCGTACCATTGTCAGAGGGCAGGGCGTGACCAACTGTCTGGTCATGAGGAGTGACCGAACACTGAAAACACGGTCATCATTATTTTTTTCTCGTATAAATACGCGGGTTCGCTCGATCATTAGGGACATTCACCGAACATTTCCACAAGCACTCAATATATGTTCTCTATACAACACTTTTCTTTACACGGATATTCGATTGACTTGAACATCGGAGTGGCTATTCCGTGAAGCTTTCTGTCGCCCCACTAACGTTATTTGCTTTCCCAGTGTGTATAATACTCAGCTCGGGATCCGTCTGACCGATTCCCAACCCTCCCAGGAAAGAAACATAACTCGACTAGAAAAATTTCCCACACAACTCATCCAATTTAACCGAACATTATCATAAATGTTTCTAAGCTCAGGGTGTTTTCAGCTTGAAATTTGAAAAACATAGTGTTTGTTAGCCTATTAAATTAATTAAGTGATTCTATGCTTTTTAGCAAATTATTGGGTCCTAGTACAAATTAAGGGATACAAAGAAAATTTTAAAACTACTAATTGTTTTTAGGTGGGGTTGGAAACCACCATATCTCAACATTGGTTCCGTCTCTAATATATGGATGATAAATACATATAAATTGATAATATAACAATTTATAACATAAAAAATTTATAAAATTAGAATCAAATGTTTGATAAAATAAAGATGTCTAATCAATCAATGTTTTATCTTTAGTACTGAATGATGACTTGGTAATTAAAATTGAATCTTAGCTCTATAAGTTGTTTTTTTTTTTCCAATTTTGTCGTAATGCTGATGTGACACAAAATACGTCAACATTTTATTGTACAATAACAATAGTTTTCGATATCATATAAGTATTCATGGAAGCAAAAGGATATAAGATATATGACCAATAACCAATTAGTCTTACAAGGATTAAAAAAAACTAGAATAGACAAATTTAGACGATGAGTTCGACTGATGATTCATGTTTAATTTACACACGCATTTTTCACAAAATATATTAAATAATAAATATACAATAAAAAAAAAACCGACCGTGTGGCTGGAAAACTGAAAGTTCACAGTAGTCCACGTGTCACCCAATGAATGGATCACAAAGCAATCACCATGCAAAAAATCTATACAGATAAGGTGGTGGTGAGATAAGATGCAATCTTAGACAAAGCAAAACAGTGCAAGAAATCTATCTCCCCTTGTTCAAATTCCAGAATGTTTTAAAATTGCTTGCTAAAAAAAAATTTAAAAATTTCAATGGCCATTGCAAAATTTCCAGATTGCTTCTCAATACCTTCTTGCTTCTACTGTAACAGCAGAAAGACCCTTCAGCACATTCCCATTCCATACCATCTATGCGGCGAAAATGAATCTCATCCCTTGGTTTCTTTTCTCTTCTTGAATCTAAATTCAAGAATCACGAAACCAAACTCTTCAACTTGTTCATCCCCATCTGTATTGAAAGAAGATGAATCGACTTATAATGAAAATGTTCCGGTGATTCAACAGCGTGTCACGGTCTTAGCGAGTGAGGTGGAGAAATGTGAAAACATTATTGATTTACCGAATGATTCAAAGGAATCGAATAGTTTGATATGTGGTATGTGTAATGATCCACAGACTCAAGAGCTGGCGTTCCAGTATTACGAAAAGGCGAAAGAGAAAACGGAGTTTAGACCTCAGAAATATACGCTAAATCTTCTAACTAGGTACTTGATTCGTTCCAAGAAATGGAATTTATTATTTACACTCTGTGAAGATTTCAAGAATTTTAAGGTTATTCCTGGGAAATCTACATGTCGCGCATTAATTGGTAGCTGTATTAAAGCTAGAAAATTCAAACTTGTTAATGAACTGTTAGAATTTTTCTTGGCTGCGGATTTAGAAGTTGCTGTTTCGGCTTTCGATTCGGCCATGAAAGGCTACAACCAGTTGCATATGTATAGCAGCACGACTGTTCTGTACCAGAGAATGAGATCTGGTGAAATTTCTTTAGATGCCGCTTGTTGTTGTCGAATAATGGAAGCCCATTTGAAAATGGGACATTACGAAAAAGCCATTGAAATCTTTCGAGAAATTGAGGATCGAAAAATGGAAAAAATTGGTGATACCCCATCTCCGTTTTTCTCCCAGATTTATTGGATTATATGTGAATCCTTAGGGAAACTAGGCCGGTGTTTCGAAGCTCTCGAGTTATTTAGAGAAATGCAGAAGAAACGCATACCCAAAGACCATTTAATCTACTCGTCTTTGATAAGTTCTTTTGCAAGTATTGGTGAAGTAAAACTGGCTGAGGAGCTTATGGAAGAAGCAGAAAGCAAGAAAATGTTAAGGGATCCTGCTCTGTTTTTGAAGCTCGTGTTGAGGTATGTCGAAGAAGGGTTGCTCGAAAAAACTGTTGAAATTGTTGCAACTATGAAACGAGTAAATGTTAGAGTGTCAGACTGCATCTTTTGCGCGATTGTGAATGGATTCTCCAAGAAAAGAGGTCTCAAACAAGCCATAAAAGTATATGAAGATCTTGTCTCGCAAGGCAGTGATCCTGGCCAAGTGACATATGCATCAATCTTGAATATATACTGCCGACTTGGGTTATATTCTAACGCGGAAACGCTATTCTCGGAGATGGAAAGAAAAGGATTCGATAGCTGTGTTGTGGCCTATTCTAGTATGGTTGCTGCGTATGGAAAAATGGGACGTATAAGAGATGCGATGAAACTCGTAGCCAAGATGAAAGAAAAAGGAGTTGAACCTAATGTTTGGACGTATAATTCTTTATTAGATATGCATGGAAAGGCTCTAAACTTGAGGGTCATCGAAAAGACATGGAAAGAGATGAAACGACGCAGAGTTTCCCCAGATAAAGTGAGTTACACGACTATTATCGGAGCTTATAATAGGGCGAAGGAATTGGAAACTTGCATCAAGTATTATCAAGAGTTTAGGTTGAACGGCGGGACCGTTGATAGGGCATTGGCCGGTATCATGGTTGCTGTTTTATCGAAGATGAATCGAGTCGATGAACTAGTTGAGATGTTGCAAGACATGAAAATGCAGGGTACTATGTTGGATTCGAGGTTTTATAATTCGGCCATGAATGCTTTGAGAGATGCAGGGCTTCAAGTTCATGCCAGGCGATTGCAGGAAAGCTTTAAGGTTTCTTGATGAATTTGAAAGGGCTGCGATGCACATCATGAAGATACTGGCTTGCATGCATAAAGATGTTCTTGACAGAGATGATTAACCTCGAATATATTTATGTATGATCCGATCGGGGATGAAACGGGCCACTGAATAAATTTTCGGGGATGGATTATGTAATTTATGTATAAAAAAATTCAGAGTAGAGATACCCGAAAACGAAGGAGCCGTGCTGGATTGGCACTTTGAATGTTATAAACTAGATTGAATTGAATGTGACAATGGGCAGTAGCGAGGTATCAGGCAGTAAAAAATCAAATCTGTATAACAATTTTTGGTGGGTAGAATATGACATTTTTATTATTTTAAAAAACTTTTTATTATAAAAACAAACCTTTCATTGGTAAAATAGTATTATTTTGGAAGTCCTTCAGATGCTACTTTTAAGGTAATTTCAATTCATTTCACATTGTTTGAACGATTTCTTGAGAATGAGAACGTGTCAGGTGCTATAAACACTAATTTATGTAAAAAAAAAAATGCAAAGAATCTAATTTCTATGGAATCAAAAGACAGTGGGTTCTAAACTCAATTATTCGTTCTAATCTCCACACCGAAAATAAATGAAAGAGAATAGAATTTGATGAAACATCTTATGAGCCAAATCTCTATTGTAGTACCTAGAATAGAATTTGATGAAACATCCCATAGAAAAACAATTATTCGTTCTAATTAAAATCTTTGGTTTAATTAAATTTTGAACTCCAACAAATTTGTCGCGCAAGCATTGGCCTTATGAGCCAATTGCTTGTGTATATGCCTATTTGCAACTTGCCCTTTTGCAACAGTGAAATCCAATTAATGTTTTGGAATTGGGTCATTCATTCTGAGCCAGATATCCCATTCAACTCCAAAGTTGGATTTCAAATTAATAGAAGACGTCTCCCGCTCTCACTTGCATTCATCTTCTTCTCGCTCTTTTGTCCATAAATCAAAAGACTTAGTTCTATGCCTTCTACATATCTCCCTTGCTGTTCTTGACTGTCTCTATCTCAAAACCACAATTTCTCGCTTCTGCTACCGTCGGGATCGCTACACTCCTTCTTTTACTTTTTCTATGAACTTTAATGGGTCAAATCTCTGTTGTAGTATCTAGATTAAATTCTTGCAATGGCTTGAAAAGACTGTGCTTCAGCCTCCACAATCTCTACATCATCTACTTTTCAAAATAATAGGAGCTGGTGCATAGAGGATGATATCCATTGATTTGCATGGATCCAATCTCTGCCTAACAACGCTTGGAAGTTTGAATATGAGTTTACCACAAAAAATATGCACAAATATGACACTCCCCACATTAACATCAGTTGGGAAAACCCCAATGATCTTGGTGGTTTCCCTAAAAATTAATGTAACAACAAAAATTTTTGTGGGGTTAAGTCATCTTCACTCTTGCCCAAACTTCCTAACATCCTCACCAGAAGGGCATTAATGATTGATCCAGTTTCAATTAACACTTTAGACATTGATTTCTCATTTACACGGGCTTTGATATACAACAGTCTTATGTGCTTTGTCACAACGACGGTTGTTTTTTCAAGAATCCTCTGCTTGGGCTTGTTTGGGAGATCTTCTCTTATGATAACCCAGAACCACCTTCGGGAAGTTTGCTGCCATTATTTACCGCTTTAACTGATACTTCAGGTGCTGACTCTCTACACTCTTCTTCAACGAGTTTGAACTTCTCTGGTAGTATCACCACTCATGTGTCATAGTCTATTGAGATGTAGAACTTTCCTACACAAAAATTTAGAATTTTGCTGTCCTGATTGTCTTCTTCACTCAACAAATTGTCATCCTCATCCACCAGTTTATGTTCAGTAGCCGACCTACCAAACTTGGATATGCTCTCTACCTTATTTTCAATAGCTGACATGTCTGGTTTGAGTTCATTCCTCACCTTAGAAAGTTCTTCTCCTTTTGTGGCAGTAGTTTCTCTTAGCATTCTTTTTTTCCGAGTCCTGGTGAGTAGTGTAGGGTATTTTTTATGTTTGAGCACTCACCAAGTTTCCTGTATTTGAATTTAAGGCGGAAACGCAAACCTAACTCTAACTCTTTGTTCTTGCATTCTTTTCATTGTGATATTTTTCATTTGCTCTGAAAACAACCTCCAACCCTCTGGTGAGTTGACTCCCCATATAATTTTCGGCTCTGTCTATCGCTAGAAAATGATGTGCCACCCACTGGCTGCGAGCTTATTGTTCTTCTTGAAAAATGTTGGTTCCTCAGCCCAAAGACCAAAGTTCCCCCAACATTTTTGGAGTAATTCCGATGAATAGTTTGTGTTTTCACTTCACTAGGACTTGACTCGAAGATTTGCCCTTCGAAATCCAACACACTTCATTATTTTCTCTCAGTGACTGAGTGCTCCCTGACCTCTTTTTATTCCGCAAGTCGTGTGAATCTGTAACATTCACCTTGACTGATGCCACTGACGGAAATGGATCATCATCCACATCCATGGTTTCTTGCTTTTCAGGGAATTTCAACACTGCTCTATTGATTATTTCCTGCAAAACGTTTTTGAAAGTTCACCAAGTCTTAGTAGTATGGTTAAATGCAAGTTGGTACTTACAATAGTTTATGTCTTTCAGCTCCTCAATGTTTTCTTGTACCCCCGAGCTTTTGCATCATCATTTAATTCTTGTAAGCGATACATGGCCCCATGTTCAAACTCTCTAGGCTGGTATAGAAGATTAGTCGCCACATGCTCATAATTCACTTGTACCTTTGCATTTCTATTGTTGTTCTCTTGCACAGCTGATTGATTCGTTTCGCCAAACACCTCATCTCTTCTTTGTGGTGGTGTAAACCTTTTCTACTGATTTGGGAGTATATTTTCATGGTGGTGAATATCACCTGCCTTTGAACTCCCTGAGCCTGTTTCTACCTCCTTGATATGGTTACGCCTCTGAGTTACTTCTTTCTCACTTGTGTTCTGCTATCCTTGGGTGGATCGATTTAATTTACTCATGAATGACTTCAAACAATCAAACATGGCTTTAGACATTGCTTGTGATATCTCCTCTATCATCATAGCAGTCAAATTCTCCATTAGTTGGTTTGAAACTTGAGCATACAAAGTCAGGGTATGATCTTGTTGAAAATCCAACTCTTCATGTTGGTCTTGAAATGTGAACCCTAGGTGGTGAGAGTCACTCAACTTCGAGTTTCCCACTCCTTAGTTAAGTATATTTCTTCTCGGCGGCATAATTTCGGTCCCATCAGGCATGTCAACTTTTGTTTGCACAATTTCTTGAGAATGTGGGCTTGTCAGATGCTACAAACATCAATTTATGTAAAAACTCAAAAAATATGACTTCTATGGAATCAAACGACAATGGATTCTAAACTTGATCATTCGTTCTGATATCTTAAACAAATACAACATCAAAAATAAATGAAAGACAGTGGAATTTCATGAAATAACATCCCAACACGATTGTTTATATACAAATCAAACAGTAAGAAATTACAAAACGTTAAAATATAATAAAATAGTATTGAAATATAAACGAGAATTATTCTTAATGCTAGAATCTGGAATGAATAGTATGAAAGATAGCTTGATTAAGATTATGATTTTTGTAAAGAATTTACAAAATTTTGTCGATATGTATGTGTGTTTTGTTTTCCGATGGATTATCAGTTTCTTCAGATTATTGGCGTGTTCCCATGCTCCCCCACTATTTCATGATCTTTTTCATTATCTATTCACGATATTTCCATGTTCGTACACCCTTAATCTATTCAAACCAGTTTGAATTTAAAATGGGCTATCTTACCATATTTTATCTCTTATTTCTCTTACTTTGTACTCAATTCATTTTGGACCTAATTAAATTTTTAACACACATTTATAAATCAATGTTCATCTTTAGATTCACTCTTGTCGCAGTATCCAAAAGATAAGACACTGAAATTTTCAGAGTTTTGGGACATGTGGCTCTTCTTAAACTTTTTAACTCGCTGCATTGGAACAATTTCGCATCCTAAGTCATTAGATTGTAACATAATTTTCGTATGCAATGATAAATTAGAGGGGGGAATATCTGAAATCTTTTATGAGACACAAAAAGGATTAATACATTATACATATCATGGATACTTTGAACTTTTGTGTCAATAGAGTTTCATCAGTCACAGAGTTTGAACTTTCACTGGTAAGAAAGTTCTCATTATTTTCACAAAACCAGTAGTTAAAGTTTGAGTTTCGATTGGATTGACTTGGAAATGTTTGGAAGTGGTTGAACATTTTGTAGAATGAATTGACATTTGTTTTCGGTATCTGACACTTGAATAGTTGGTATAAATATTTGTATTGATTTTGGTGTTAAGTTGTGGTTTGGAATAGTTGTATTGATGTTAATATTGTGTCGTGCTTTGTGGATGGTTATATTGATTGATTATGAATATTGTGTTGTGTTTGGATTGGTGTAAATAACAGAAATTGAAGGAGAAAAACAATATCTAATTTAGATACTGATTTCATAAATCTGGAGACATCGGTCTCTCATATAGCGACCGAATTTTGAATCGGTCTCTATATTAGAGATTGATTTTAATTAGTCGTTAAAATAAATCATCTCAATCTTTTGAAACTAAAATAAATCCCTATTATAGCGAATAAGTCACTTTTCTAAATTTTTGTTTAAATGTCATTTACATATAAATTCGGCTCGGTTACGGTTTTTAAAAAAATCGATCTGTTATTCAAAATTCGGTATTTATGCCGAATGCTACACCTACTAAGATTGAGTTTTACCTGTCAACTTACCTCAGAACAAAAGACACCAGATTTTGGGGGGTTCTACATGTTTAATAATTCTAGGGAATGAAGATTACAAAATACATTTGATCGTACCTTGTCCTTTTGCTCCTCATTATATGGTTTTATCAAATCAACACGGTCAATGTACTTCAAACATCACTCGAGCTTTTTATTTATCACTACTATTAGTTGTGTGCATATTAAGCATTTTTTTTACACCATTAAGTATATATTATTTAATAGATTTATAAAATATTATAACTAGTGTTTTCAGAACCGAACCGGTTCGACCGAGAATCGATCACGGGTCCGGTCTTGATTTCATCCAAAACCGGTCTACCGCTCAAATCAATCAAAACCGGTCAAAAATTTATCAAACCAGTATTCAATTGACCAAAAAACTGTTCAAAACTCGGTTAGACCGATTCACAGTTTTTTTTAGTTTTTTAAATTTAATTTTTTTTAACTTAAAAGGTTATTTGGATTTGAATTTTATTAAAAATATTGTTTTAATAGTATTGGAGCTTCTTTGATTGTTTAAACACCGTTAAATATATATTTTATTATTATTAATGTACACAGATTTAGAATTTAAAATATATTATTTATTATATTATTATATTATTTTATATGATATAACAATATTCCGATCCGATCGATAGGTGGAGCCGCTATGTTAAGGTGGATTAGTTCGATTATCGATAAAACATTCGTTATAAAAACTAAAACCAATTAAATTTACTTTTATATTACCTTTCCAAAAATAATCCATGCAAGTTTTTAGGGCTTTTTCACTGTTTATCGTGCATAAAATAATGACTTAAATAAGTAACGCAGACGGATAGAAATTAATAATCTACCGTATCACGCCAATGGAGAAGGTATGATACACCATTTTTTTTTTTTTGGAAAAAAATTAAAGTCATGCCGCTTCAGACGACGTGACTTGTTGGTTTTTTTTAAAAAAATTTAAGCCACGTAAAAAATTAAACAAGCCACGTCACGCCTTCTAAAATGACGTGACTTGATTTTTTAACATTTTTTACATGTAAATTATTACAAAATAATAATTAAAATTGTGATAACAGAGTGATGAGATGTTGAAAATTTGCTTATATAATTGATGAACGCCTAGAGAACATTTTCTATCAGTAGTCTTCATTAGTCTAAAATTTTTTTTTTGAAGTGTGTCATTCGTTTGCTTTTACCATTCTTCGAATTTATCAAATTTGCAGGATACATCAATCCCGATGATAGGGTCACTATCAACATTAAGCCTTCAAATTATCGCAACATCATGTAGTGTGATTGTTCTCGCCAACTCGAAGGTGAAAAATATGAGTTCTCGGCGCCATCTTTCAACAAAAGCAACTATCAAATGATTATCGTAAACACAATCACCATAACAGAAGATGTCGTAAAGGCTCATTTCTTATAAACATGACCGAGCACGGTTATGTATTATACAACTTTTCCACAATTCTCAAATTAAATTATCTGATCTACGCACTCTTAGGGTGTTATCGAAGTTCTTAGGCGTAATAAAACTAGATATATGTATTTGTTGCTGATAAAGAACAGTAGCATCAACAAGGCCATCATTTAATGACATCCTATAACTAATAACAAAAATAATATATTATTTTCTAGCACAATATTATCTAAAAAACAACTACAACATCAATTAACAAATTATAACAATTTTTTAAAAATTAAAAAAAAAATATACTAAAAATAATAAATACAAAGTTATTTTAATTATAAAAATTTATATACATATCTCGATTGAAATTTTTATAATAAAATTTTTATTGCATAAAAAAAGCAAAAAACAAGTACTGACAATATAAGTAAAAAAGTTAGTTTGACCGTATAAACAAAACCGAATAAATTAATTATTATAATTATTAATATAAAAAATAATTTGAAGATCTACACAGATAATAATAATAATAACAAATACATAATAATTTTAAGATATACACATACTAATAAACATTTGACCGCGTCACAACAAAAAAATTTTTTCGCTCTCTCAAATGACATTACTTCGTTTTTTTTTAAAAAAAAATTTAATCAACTCACCGCTTTTAAGAGGGTGTGACTTGATTAAGTAGTAATACATTTTTAAAATTACCTTAAATAATTAAATTAATCTTACATTATTGTAATTAATATATACAGAAAACTTGAATGAGTTGAAGAATGCATTTTTCTAAAATATTTAAGATGTGACTTTTTATTATCGTTTTAAAAAAAAAACTAAAACAAGTCACACATAAGTGTATTTTTTTCAAAAATATTTAAAAATCAAGTTAAAAAACGTGATTCTTTATTTTTAAACAAAAAATTACGTGACTTTTATTTTTAAAATAATCTTTTAAATTAAATTTTAAAAAAAATATACATACAATATTGATAATTTATTATAATAAATGATTTTGAAATGTATTTACAAAAATTAATAATAACTAAAAAATCCCATAATAATTAAAATTTCAAAAAAAAATTAACCTTAATTTTTTTTATTAAAGCAAATGTCCATTATTTTTTTTAAAAAAAATAATGCTAAGTGATCACGGACTTCTTTTTTTAAAAAAAAATTACAAGAATTTTCAAATGAAGAGAAAATTATGAAAAAACAGTATAAAACAAAATTTACGGAAATTTACAAATGAAGAGATGAATGAAAAGGAAACGATTTAAAAAATATGATTCATACTTTTCAATTTATAGAGGAAAAAAATATATTATTTAGACTATAGTTTTGCTGTCTTTTACCTGCCTTAAATATTTTTTCCTAAAAAAACAAGTCACGCCTACTTGGTAAGCGTGACTTGCATTATTATTATTTAAAAAAAAATAATGCAAGTCACGTCTACTTGGTAAGCGTGACTTGATTGCATTTAAAAATAATAATATAAATCACGCCTACATGTTAGGCTTGACTTTTTTATTTATTTATTTTAAAAAAAATAAAAATCACGCCTATCATACCTAACATTTTTTAGAAAAAAATTATTTGTATCGCGTCGATTCAACAGGCATGATACATTAATTTCATAACTGCTTCATTTTTGCTTTATTTTATCAAATTATTAAAATTAATTGGGCTTTTTAGCGGTTTACTCTAGTAATTTCCCTATTAATTTTAACAATTTAATAAAATAAAAAAATTAAAATAATTGTGAAACTAATGTATCACGCCTACTGAATTGACGTGATACAATTAATTTTTTTTAAAAAAAATTATGCATGGTAGGCGTGACTTTTATTTATTAAAAAATAAATAAATAAATAAAAATCACGTCTAACATGTAGGCGTGACTTGTATTATTATTTTTTTAATGCAATGCAAGTCATGCTTACCAAATAAGCGTAACTTACATTATTTTTTTAAAAATAATAATAATGCAAGTCATGCATACCAAGTAGGCGTGACTTGTTTTTTTTAAAAAAATTTAAAGTCTGGTCAAAGGCTGCAAACATATAGCCTAAATAATACATTTCTTTTTTTCCTCTATATATTAAGAGGCATGCATCATATTTTTTTTAATCATTTCCTCTTATTTCATCTCTTTATTTATAAATTCTCATAAATTTTGTTTTATACTTTTTTCATCATTTTTTCTTCATTCATTCTTCATTTGGAAATTCTCGTAAATTTTTTTTTAAAACAAAGCAAGTCAGTGTTCACTTAGCATTATTTTTTAAAAAAACAAAATAATGAACACTTGCTTTAATTACATAAAAAAGTAAAGTTGTATGCCTCGATCACTCTGATTGAGAAACGTACATGTGTTAAAAACTACAAAAATACAGCCTAAATAATTTCGAACATTTTATTATATCATATCTTTTTTCTATATAAATTGAAGAGTTCATTTTCTCTCTTCATTTATTTCTCTCATATATTTCATTTGTAACTTCTCCTAAATTTTTGAATTTATTTTTGCAGTGAATTTATTTTTTCACTGCAGCAATTTTTTTATTAATTTGAAGCTTTTTTTGTGTTTTTACAGACAAATTTTTATTCCAACTAAAATATAAATTATTTTTGTTAGATACTAAATTTATATATAAAATTATTATTTATATTAGACTATTTTTATGTGTTACGTTAAATTTTTTTTTTCAATTTTAATTATTACGTGATTTTTTTAGATATTATTAATTTTTACAAAGAAATTTTAAAGCCATTTATTATAATAAATTATCATTATCATTATTATTTTTAAAAAAAAATGTTAAGAAAATGTATGTTATATGTTTTTTTTGCAGTTATTATTGTTTTATAATAATTGCATAATTATATATTATAATAATAAATAATTTTAGATTTAATGTGTTTTTGTATGTATATTTTTATTTCAAATTTAATTTAAAATATTATTTTAAAAATAAAAAAATAAAAGTCATGTAGATTTTTGTTTAAAAATAAAGAGTCACGTTTTTTCAACTTGATTCTTAAATATTTTTGAAAAAAATATACTCTCTGTTGGGTTAAGCGTGCATGAGTGAGAGTAATATTGAGATGGGTGACCTCCTGAAAAGTTTTCATACATCAAACTGCTGACGTTGCGCCATAAAAAAGTGACGTCAGATCTTAAAGAATAATAATGTCTCCGCTGGGGACATAGGCGATGGTAGGGAAAGGGTAAGATTAATATCTAAGGGTATGAGACAGCACCAGAAGATAGACAAGCATCTCTCTGGACTCATGAGCCTAACATCCCGAACCATTAGCACCCAAGTAGGTGCACTCTACGCTGCCACAAGTATAAGGAAAAAAAATTATACCTTGACTAACAGCTATAACTTTTGGCCTAGTGATAAGGGTTTGATCCTAACACTCTCCGATATAATCACGAGCTACAATAATGTTATATCTTGATTTTGTTTGTTATTATTAATTTTTATAATTTTTGTATAATTATATGTTAGATAATAATAATTTTAAGTATAATATGTTTTTGTATTTATATTTTTGTTAATTTGTCTTTTTTTTAAAAAAAATGTGCGATTTGTTTTAGCTTTTTTTTAAAAAAAACAATAATAAAAAATCATGTCTTAAATATTTTAGAAAAATACATTCTCCCACTCATTCAAGTTTTATGTAGCTAATAACTATAATAATGTAAGACTAATTTAATTATTTATGGTAAAATTTTAAAATTTATTACTAATTAATCAAGTTACATCCTCTTAAAAAGGGTGAGTTAGACTAATTTTTTTTAAAAAAAATAAATTCATGTCGTGTGACACCAATATTTATCAAAAAAAATATTTTTGTTGTGACACGGTTAAATATTTATTAGCATGTGTATATATTAAAATTATTATGTGTTTGTGATTATTATTTGTGTAGATCTTCAAATTATTGTTTATATTAATAGATATAATAATTACTTTATTCGATTTTATTTATAATGTCAACCTAATTTTTTTATTTGATTTTATTTATATTGTCAATATTTGTTTTTGATTTTTTTCATGCAATTAAAATTTCATTATAAAAATTTCAAACGAGAAATGAATATAAATTTTTATTATTAAAATTTTCAAAACTCGTAGATTGTGAATATATTATTTTTCAGTGTATTAATTATTTTTAATTTTTTAAAAATTAGTTTACTTATAGTTAATGTTTGTATATTATAATTATAGTTTTTTTTGACAATATTGCTCTAGATAATAATATATTATTATTGTTATTAATTATAGGATGTCATTACATGCTGAACCAGTTGATACTACTGTTCTTTATCAGCAACAAACATATATATCTAGTTTTATTACACATAACAACTTCGATAACACCCTAAGAGTGCGTAGATCAGATAATTTAATTTGAGAATTGTGGGAAAGTGGTATAATACACCACCGTGCTCGGTCATGTCTACATGAAATGTGCTTTTACAACATCCTATGTTGTGGTTATTGTATTTACGATAATCATTTGATAACTGCTCTTGTGGAAAGATGGCGCCGATAACTCGTACTTTCCAACTTCGAGTTGGCGATACAAAAATCACGCTACAAGATGTTGCGATAATTTGGGAGCTTAATGTTGACGGTGACTCTATCATCAGGATTAATGTATCCCGCAAATTTGATAAATTCGAAGAATGATAAAAGCAAAAGAATGATACACTTAAAAAAAAAATTTAGACCAACGAAGAATAATGATAGCAAATATTCTCTAGACGTTCACCAATTATATAAACAAATGTTCAATATTCTATCAAAATCACGCCATTTAATAGGGCGTGGTAATTGGTTCGAGTGATTTGCTCTGATACATCTCATCACTCTGTCACTACAATTCTAATTATTATTTTTAATAATTTACCTATAAAAAAAATTTTAAAAATCAATTTACGTCATCTTAGAAAGCTTGACTTGTTGATTTGTTTCAAAAAAAATATATCACGCCATCACCATTGACGTGAAACGATAGATTTTTAATTTATATCCATTTACATTCTTTATTTAAATTATTATTTTATTCACGGTAAATAGTGAAAAAGCTCAAATTAATAGAGTAAACCGTTAAAAAAACCAAAGTTTTTATAATAAAATATGATGCCTTTAAATGTTCTTGATTTTCAATCCCATCAGGCGTCAACTATAAAATAATTCAATAAACAGCCAGAACTAAACTAAGAAATTTAGAAACTCAGAATATGAGCATGAGAAGCCCTTGTTTGAATATTTTAGAAATAAAATGATTCATAATTTGTGAGTTAATAAATTTGAATTTTTTGTAAAATAGTGAAATAACATTGAACAGTGTTAAAATTAGAACAAAGAAAAAAAAGAGGAGGCGATCGCAGTGGGATTCGAACCCACGACCTTTAGATCCGGAGTCTAACGCGATATCCACTCCGCTATGCGATCCCTTTCGGTAGCTCAAAGGAACAAAACAACGAATAAAAATGAAAATTTTGGAGGATTTTTGGATGTTTCTGCGCAATGAAATAGGTAGAAACAAACCACAATAAACGCAAAAAAGGACAAATTCGAATAGGAAGCAAAAATCATGTAATAATCCAAATAGATAATGTATCACAAATAATCCACACGCGCACCTTATTCTTCCGCCAGGTATCGACGATGAAGCATTGAACAGAAGAAAATTGGATGAAACGGAGAAGCAGATCCGATCTGAGAGAAACAGGAACAGAGACAGCGAGCTAGGGCACCGCGTTTGATTCCTTGAAACATGGCCAATTTCAGCTTACGCGCTGTTTTTATTTGTAAGCTTGATCGGCCCATAATCATCTTAGCCGGCCTCTATTTATCTCTGGGCCGGACCAAATTACTGGGTTAATCAATATTCAATAATGAAATTCCTTTCATAGTTTCTTGAGTTTGTTTTAAAATAAAGTTTTTTTTAAAAAAAAATGTATCTAAAATATTTATTCTATCTGTCCGTAACAGTACGAGGCATTGTCTATCACGTTGACTCAAGTTCTACAAGATATCAGAGTTATAAAATGATTAGGTCAATAAATATTGATTTATCATCATTATTATACAGTATTCGACATCTCATCCAACAAGACAAACGATATCTAACTTTCGACATGTTATTTGATGTCCAATTAGGATATAAGATCATAGTTGTCACATATCTTACGAGTTCGAAATTTGGTATATGATATTTCTAGGGAATTTACCCGGCATAGGTAGATGATGACATCTTGTTTTATGTTCAATTTAGTGTACTCTAAATATAAAATTTGCAATAGAGATGAATGCATAAATTTGTATTTCTAAAAGGATTCTTCATTTAAAACACACACACACACACACACACACACACACACACACATATATATATATATAATACTATTATATAATAGTTGCACATCACATAATAACGATTTTGATATGTCTAAATCACACCAAAATTTCTTCTATTTTAATCTCAAAGTTTAACTCATCTCTTCTCTACGTTAGATCTCAATTTACTAAATTATTTTCATTTTTTCCTGATCTTATCTAATCTCTCTCATTTTTTTTCAATATTTTTCCTTCTAAAATTTAATTAGTTCTCAATTTTTGTTAAATTAAACTTAAAATTAAGCGTTTATTAAAATAAAAATAATAATATCATTTTACTCCTATAGATTATGATTATTATTTTACATACACGAGATATGTGCATATTTTATTAGTATATCAGAAATTGTAATGATATCTTACAAATGTTGTCTTTGAAGAATGTGTACGAGTAGACAAAGATTCGAGAGAAAAGACAACAAACACCGATCTTAGATTACACCTCTTATAATATTTCAGTGAAAAATATACTAAAATCGATCATTCGAAAAATATCATTTCACATCACCCTAAACTTTACCCACTCCCTTATATCCCTGAGGCAATGTGATGAGCGACTTAAACACCTGGCTGTAGTATTCAGCATTTGGAGCGATATACATATAATAGAATATTGTAACGGTTATCTTTATAATTGTTTATTTGTTTTGAAATTTTAGTATATTAAAAAAAAATAAAATTTGTGATAGCAACCATTTTTGGGAATCGTGGAAGATAAATCAATGGGTGCAAAAAAAAAATATAATACACGAGGATTTTTAGAAAAATATTGTATTATTAGTTTTATATAATAAAGTTATTAAATATTAAGTTTTTAATGTTAAATTGTACGTACCTACAAAATATAAAATATGAAAAATTAAAATAATTCTTTAAGATGATTTGAACTTAACCGAAGATTCGTAACACGTACACGCCTGCCTATCCCACAAAAGGATGCAAGAACAACTGAACNTATATTATCGTTTCGTCTTCTTTTCCATACAAGTATACCCTGCCATTCGCAGTTATCTTTCCGGTTTCTCTACGCAGACACGTCTCCGCCATTTACGGACCCTGCCATTAAAAGTATGTCGCAGAAGAATCAACGGAAAGGAGCTGGTCAAGAATATTACACGAAGGAGAGGTACGTCTCGGAGACGTTTAACGTCAGAGATGGTGACGGAGGGGCGTTGGAGGTGTTGTCAAGGCCGAGGAGTGTGCTGGATATTCTGGATGGAAAAAGAGTCACAGGGCTCAGATTTGAGGACGTGGCGTCGAAAGGAAAGCCGTCGAAGCCTACGAAATTGCTGTTGAATGTGACGATAGAGAGGATCCTCGGCCCCGTGCAGGTGGTGATGTCGCCTGAGGCGACGGTCAAAGACTTGATTTCTGCGGTGCTGCTGCTGTATGTTAAGGAGGGGCGGCGGCCACTGCTGCCGTCCACCGATGCGGCCGACTTCGAGCTTCATTACTCCCAGTTTTCCTTGGAAAGTTAGTATCATCAACTTAATTTCGTGCCTAATTTGTTTTATTAACTTTTAGTATTGATAAGATCTTTTTCTCCTTATTTTTTTGAAAAAAATTAAAATATCACTAAAATAATAAATTATATGAATATATTTTTTTGCTTTATAATAATATTTCAAAAGAGATATCCTAAATATAAATATACGAAATGTAGGTTTATAATAATATTTTAAGTGAAAGATTTGGTAGTTTCTTAGGTGATTTCTTTTCTAATTTTCCCATGACAAGTTTAACATGAACTTGAAAGTAAGTAACATTATGGTGCATGTAGGTTTAAAGGTGGAAGAGAAGCTAATGGCATTGGGGTCAAGAAATTTCTTTCTATGCCGGAATACGGCGGCAGGAATTGGTGGCGCACCGCCCACCTCAAGCTGTTCAAGGGCGGCCAAGTTACAAGGACTACCTTGGCTCAAATTCATCGATTTCAATTTTTAATTAGTCAATTACATACACGCAATTTTGAGACATCAATTTTTAATTTCCTATCTTAAGAGCGATCGATTTAAGGATATATGATAGTCTAGTTATTAATTAAAACCAATGTTCTAAAAAGCCCGTTTAAACTTCGCTTAAGCGTGCTTAAACTTGAAGCTCGGCAAAAACGCCTCGTTTCGGAGAAAGTGGAAAAAAGCGGTCAAAATACAGTAAAAACGCCCCGCTTCAGAGAAAGTGGAAAAAAGCGGTCAAACTAAGCATAATTAAGGTGTTTAATTAAGCGTGCTTAAACACAATTGATCGCATCTATTTAATTTTTAATTTTTTATTTTGAAGGTATGTCTTTTTATTTTAAAATAATAAATTAGGTTTATAATTTAGATGTTTATTTTTAAATTTTAATTATGATTAAGCGTGTCTGATAATGATTTGACAAATATTTAATATTTTTAATGTGGTCTAGTTGCAAAAACAAATAAAGATTATAATTTTGATATTTTTATAATTTTATTAATATAAAAATTAATGCATCAGACTTAAATTTATCATATTTATAAATTATTTTATCTATTTATTGGTTTGAGATAATTACAATTATACTAAAAATAAAAAACGTTTTTCACTCTTAAGTTTATACTAATCTCACTTAAGTTTGAAAAATTTGGAGTTCGATACGCGCGTTTTGGAGAGTATCATTTTTTTTAGAAACTTGATTAAGACACGCCTCTCATTTTTACGAGGCCCGACATTGTACAAATGTCAAAAAATTATTGTCACTTTGATATTTCTATGATTGTACGTGAATATGTGATGTGACTTGTCAAATGCACGTACCATGGCTATATTATATATATAATTCGATCAAATTATTTCTCGTCAGAATCTGTGTATAACATATTTACAGTAAAGAATAAATTACATTATCAAGTGAATAATTTAATTTTAATAAATTCAATTGATTATGGTTTACTTAATAAAAATAAAAACAATTAAATTTATCAACAAAAAAGAGAGAGTCAAGATTGGTGTCTTCAATTTTTCAAACCAAATAACTGAGGAATACAACCAGGAAATCAATGAAAAAATTGTGAAGCCTGAATGACCAACATAAATGTTGTACTAAAATAACAATACAACAAACAAAATTTGACTACCGAAAGGTGGAATCAGAAAGCACTAGCCTCTTCCACTTCATTTTAAAAAAAAATTATCCATCACTTCAATCTTCATTTCTCTACGTAAAATTTGAAGCTCCCAACTCTTCATACCAATAGACTAACAAAGTTTGCAACTTAATATTACACAAATCAAATGTAGTCTTTTTCTTCCGGGGTTCATTGGGAAGCGGAGATTACGATCCTGGGCACGATTGCGGAGAGTTTTCATGGACAGCGGACGGAGAAGCATGATTTTCTTCAGGCTCAGTTATGACATTTCCGATTACAGCATTCGGAGGAGCGGTCGGCACGGAGGTAGCCACTGCGACGCTACGGCTAATTGGCCTGGCCTTCGGAAGCTCCTTTGTATTCTGTCTGAAGGTTGCAACCACTAGCTGCGAAGTATGTTAAAATATTGGATCAATGTCGACAAATTAATATTTAAAATTCTGACCATTCAAAATCTTAGATAGCTGAAAAAATACATTGAATTAAACCAAAAATATGTGGACCAGAAATTAAGAGAACGATAATTCTAAGAATATATACTCAACAGACATAAAGCACACTGCATTCATGTCACGGAAAAAAATTTAGTATCACGCAAAACCATCGACACCAATTTTAAAACAAGTTGTCCAAGGCATTGGTATTTGTTGCCATGATATCAGTCCCGTCACTCGGTTTTATGTTAGCATTTTTCGATGTCACGTCAATATTTGTTTAGCTATCTCATAAATAATTCGACAAAATAAAACTTAAAGCAGAAAAAAGTCAAATTTATTATATCAAAATCAAACTTCGAATGCTTGATGAATTAAAGCTCAAAACGAGATAAGTTAATGGAGCAAAAAAGTTATTTTTCCGGTGGTCGCCTTCATCAAAAGATTTAAGAAAGATGTTATGTATAATTTCTCCAAAATATTTACAGTTTCAGCCAGAAATGTGTGCACATTCTAGTGTACATGAATTATCGAGAATTGCACGCGTTTACAGAGAGAAACAGAGCTTACTTGAGTGGGGACAGCAGCAATGAGCCAGCCCCCCACGACGCCACCGAAGATACGCCCATCGGGATTTGCCAGCTGAATGCTCAACCGAGCAACTCTTCGTCCCCCAAGCCCCCGTTCGGTGTAGATATGCGAACCACACAAACTAACAATATCAAAGCGGCCCTAAAAAAGAGCAAAAACAAGATATGGAAGACATGGTGGAGTGCTAGTTTTTTTTTTTTTTTTAAATCACAGTCATTTTTTACTGTAATATTGATGTGACATAGAAAGTGTAAGCAATGGTCGTCGCTACATCAGCATTTTCGGTGACAAATAATCATTTTTCGGTATTATGTCAATGATAAAAAAAGATTAAAAGCGAAAAAAATATGAATTAGTGAACTAAAACTGCGAAATGACCAAAATGATGAAAAATATATAAAATACAAAGATCAAAATATGCCAAATTTTCTTTCCAAAATATCTTATGCATGCACATAGTGTTTGTACGTTTGTACAATGTAGAGATGTCTGAATGGATATGAAAACAAAGATTCCACCTCGTATTTGACGGTGGCTCCAAGTGGACCAGGTTGCAGAATTTCTGCAATGGAAACAGCACCCGAAGCTGAAAGCACACAGATGGAATCAGAAGCTCTTTGGCTTTGAGAGACTGACCAAATCCTCTGAGCAATGTTCTGTAATCATCATGAATCAGAGCCCAAACAACTATTATTTGAAAATCATATTAATCTTGATTGGTTAATTAATTAGTTAATTAATATTACCTCTCCTGTTGGGATAATCATCGTATAAGGTGTGAAGTTGCTCCCAGCTGCGGCGCTTACAGCCATTCCTCCTTCAAAGTTATAATTATACATCATATTGAACAGTACCGTATGTCTTGAAACGCTGTACGTAAATCAAGTCTAAAAGATTTTGTGCAAAATTGTGTATCTAATATCTATACTGTTGAGCTTATCGAGTGATGAAGAAAGGATAAACTGAGTATGTGAATTAAGGAATAGAATAGATGGGCTTATTAGGATACAAGCTAATGGGCCGGGCTAATGATAAGTGGGCTGGGTTTTAGATTAAACTATCTGATATATAAGTTGCCAAGAGTTCAGTTAGCGGAGAGTGATCATCTTCTTCAACTTACTTCACTTTCTTGTAACTGTGTACTGATCTCATTTACTCATAAATAAAAGCTTTGCTCCGAGTTCTAAAGTGGATGTAGGCAATTTTAAGCCGAACCACTATATTCTTGAGTCTTTTTACTTTACTGGTTGAAATACTGTTGCGGTTCAATTTCTCGGTGATTCACTGTGCTTCTTTTGGTGTTTGATTGTTTCAGGAAGTCTGGAGGTTGCGGAAGGTTTAATTTTCATAACAAACTGGTATCAGAGCCAGGTTCTTGGTGCTTCTCGGTGGCAATATTATCAAGAATGAGAATCACTCAAATAGATATTGAGAGATTTGATGGCAAGACAGATTTCTCGATATGGCTGAAGAGGATGAAGGCAATTCTGGTACAAATGAAGGTTGCCAAAGCTCTTGAAGGGGAAAAACAGTTGCCAACAACTCTCACACCTCATCAAAAGGCAGAGATCCTGGAGCAAGCGTACAACACTCTGATTCGACATCTAAGTGATCGTGTTCTACGTGAAGTTGACAAAGAAACCAGTGCAGCAGGTGTATGGCAAAAATTAGAACAGCTATACATGACAAACACACTTTACAACCGAATCTATCTCAAAGGACAATTATTCGGATTCAAGATAATGGAATAAAAATCCATTGAAGACAATCTTGATGACTTCAACAAGATCATTGTCGCCCTGGAAAACCTTGCAATCAACATTGAAGATGAGGACAAAGTGGTATTGATCATGAATTCATTACCAAATCTTATGAGATCTTTGTTGACACAATGAAGTTCTTGAGAGATAATATATCTCTTGATGAGGTGGTGACTGCCATTTAAGCCAAAGATAGTCAAGAAAGGAAGGTTAAGAATGATGAAGATGGTGAAGGATTGATAATGAGAGGAAGGCCAGAAAAAAAATTCAATACTTACAAGAAAAAGAGTAGAACCAGATCAAAATCTCTAACAAGACTGAAGTGTTTCCTCTGTCACAAAGAAGGGCACTTCAAGCGAGATTGTCCCGAGAGAAAGCACAAAGGAAAAGCAAAAGAAAACGAGTCAAATGATCAAGCAATGCTCTCTGATGGGTATGAAAGTTTCGAGGTGCTAACAGTCTCAACATTCCAAAATAAAGGGATTGGATATTAGACTCTGGTTGCACATATCACATGACTCCAAACAAGGACTGGTTCGAGAAACTAGACAATTATGAAGGAGGTAAAGTGGTAATGGGAAATGATGCAGAACGTACCATTGCTGGAATTGGATCGATAAAGATCAGAATGAAAGATGGCACATGTAAAACACTTACTGATGTGCGATATGTTCCAAGCATGAGGAGAAATCTGATATCACTTGGAAGTCTAGATGCCAAAGGCTACTCCTACAAAGCAGAACATGGAGTAATGAAAATAAGCTCTGAGGCATTGGTTATCATGAAAAAAATCAAACAAAATGGCGTATATGTGTTGCATGGAAACACAATTCTCACATCTTCAAGCTTACCCACAGAAACTCAACCTGATATGACCAGAGTATGGCACTTGAGGCTTGGCCATGTAAGCCAAACAGGTATAGATGAATTGAAGAAACAAGGTGCCTTTGGAAATGATGAATTTGATAGGCTCAGATTCTGTGAACATTGTGTGCTTGACAAAAAAACTAAGGTGAAGTTCGACACTGCCAAACACACAACCAAAGGGACAGTAGACTATATACACTCGGATATTTGGGGGCCTGCAACTGTCAATACACTAGGTGGAGCCAAATATTTCACCACCTTCATCGATGATTACTCAAGGAAGGTGTGGTTATATGTCCTGAAACAGAAAAGTGAAGCTTACAAAAACTTCAGGCAATGGAAGGCTTTAATAGAAATCCAAACAGGAAAGAATCAAAAGGCTCCGGACTAAAAATGGACTTGAATATCTCAGTGATGAATTCACAGAATACTGCAAAGAACAAGGCATTGCAAGACATTGGACAGTTAAGCACACTCCTCAACAAAATGGTATTGCGGAAAGGATGAATAGAACAATCTTAGAAACAGTCTGATGTATGCTAAAGTTTGCAAACTTAGGAAAGAGTTTTTGGGGAGAGGCTGCCTCTACAGCAGTACACCTGATTAATAGGTCACCATCAACTGCTCTAAGTTAGGAGGTGTGGTGTGGAAAGAAAGTTGATTACTCAAATCTGAGGATCTTCTGGTGTCCTACCTATGTACATGTGAATGAGGGAAAGCTTGAACCAAGATCCAGGAAGTGCATATTCTTGGGGTATCTTGATGGAACCAAGAGATACAGATGTTGGGCCAAGGATGGAGTTAAATCTAAACTCATCACAAGCAGGGACATAATCTTTAATGAACAGGAGATGTTGGATGAGAAGCCTACACAAACTGTTGCAGAAAATGACAGAAGCACAGTTGAAGATAAAGACAATCACGGAGCATCTGGAAATGTGGTGGAAATCACATCCACGCCACACAATCTCATATTGACGAAGAAGAGAGTAATGAACAAGAAGATTTAAGCCATTATCAGCTAGCAAGGGATAGACAAAGAAGAAATATAAGGCCTCCTAACAAGCTTGGATATGATGAAGTTAATGTCTATGCTCTTATGATGGCAGCAGACTTCATGAGCAATGAACCAAGAACCTACAATGAAGCTATGGGTAGTGACTCAAGCCAACTTTGGAAACTTGCAATGGATGATGAGATGAGATCTCTGAAGAATAATAACACCTGGGTTCTAGTCCAAAAAAAAAATCAAAGGATTATTGGGAGAAAATGGATATAAAAACTGAAAAAATGAATCCCAGGGGTGATGGATCCCAAATACAAAGTCAGACTAGTTGCAAAAGGGTATGCACAACAAGAAGGCATAGATTTTAAAGAAATATTCTCTCCAGTGGTTAAACACATATCAATAAGAATCATGTTGTCAATGATGGTCCATTATCATCTGAACTAGAGCAAATGGATGTCAAGACAGCTTTCTTGCATGGTAACTTGGAGGAGACAATCTTCATGACTCAACTCGAAGGGTACGCACCGGAAAAGGACAGAGATAAAATTTGTCTACTGAAAAAATCGTTATATGGCCTCAAACAAGCACCTAGACAATGGTACTTGAGGTTTGACAAATTCATGACAGAAAATGGGTTTAAAAGAAGCTGCTATGATGCATGTTTCTATTATAAACACACTCAAGATGATGGAGTAATCTACCTGATTTTATATGTTGACGATATGCTCATAGCAAGCAATCAACAGAGCACCATAAGCAATCTAAAAGCACTTCTGGCCACTGAGTTTGAAATGAAAGACATGGGTCAAGCATAAAAAATACTGAGAATGGAAATTCAGAGAAACAAATCAAAGGGGACTTTACACATTACACAGAGCAACTACATCAATAAAGTCCTGAACCGGTTTAACATGGCACAAGCCAAACAAGTTATAGCACCAATAAGAGCTCACATAAAGCTATCGGTTGTGCAAAGTCCAATAACAGAAGATGGTATCAAAGAAATGAAGGTAATACCATATGTCAATGTAGTAGGGATCATAATGTATAGGGAGCGTAATTTACGGGATGGTGTGTACATAGCCAGATCTTGCCTATGCATCAAGTTTATTCATTAGATTCATGTCCAATCCGGGACCGGAGCATTGGCAAGCTGTCAAGTGGATACTTATGTATCTGAAGGGCTCTCAAGATATTGGACTAACCTACACAAGCAGGTGGAGTGACAGGGAGAAAGTTGAAGGGTACGTGGACTCGGACTTCGCTGGTGATCAAGACATAAGGAAGTCTCAAACATGCTATGTTTTTACTCTTTGGGGAATACAATAAGCTGGAAAGCAAATCTACAACCCACAGTAGCCCTTTAAACTACTGAGGCAGAATATGTTGCTGCCATTGAAGCTTTTAAAGAAGCATTATCGATTAAAGGCATAATGGAAGAAATAGAAGGCGAGAAAGCAGAAGCTTTCATATGGTGTAATAGCCGAGAGGAAGTTCAATTAGCCAAGAATCATATACACCATGAAAGAACAAAGCATATAGATGTGAGGCTTCATTTCATCCGAGACATAATAGCAAGTAGAAAAGTCAATATTAAGAAGATTGCATCGGAAGACAATCCCTATGATATGCTAACTAAAGTAGTTGCTGGAGACAAGTTTCAACGTTGTCTAGCCCTACTTAAAGTTGGTAAACCTTCTTGAAGCAAGGAGTTAATTGAACTCGAGGAGTAGAGGAGATGTTGGAGTAATGATCAGGTGGAGATTTGTTGAGCTTTGATCAGCATATTCCAACATCGAGTGATGAAGAAAGGATAAACTGAGTATGTGGATTAAGGAGTAGAAGAGATGGTCTTATTAGGATACAAGCTAATGGGTCGAGCTAATGATAAGTGGGCTGGGTATTAGATTAAACTATCCGATATATAAGTTGCCAAGAGTTCAGTTACTGGGGAGTGATCATCATCTTCAACTTACTTCATTTTCTTGTAATTGTGTACTGATCTCATTTACTTATAAATAAAAGCTTTGCTTCGAGTTCTAAAGTGGACGTGGCAATTTTAAGCCGAACCACTATAATTCTTAAGTCTTTTACTTTACTGGTTAAAATAGTGTTACGGTTCAATTTCTCGGTGATTCACTGTGTTTCTTTTGGTGTTTGATTGTTTCGGGAAGTCCGGAGGTTGTGGAAGGTTTAATTTTCATAACATATACAATAAACCATAACAACCTGTGAAAAAAAAAGGGGAAAAACATGTATTTCGAAGAAACAAATCAACAAAAAAAAATATTGTCTAAGGGTCAGATCAACAAAAAATAAATATAAGAGAAATTACATTTCTTGCTATGTATATTTGTTCTGTTGTAATTTTGATATTTTATGTCATCAAATTTCAATCGTAGTTTATTATCTTTGGTTTTTTTGGGATCAATTTTAATAAATTTCTTGGCACTCCTGATGAACAAATTAAAATTATTATAAAATAAAAAATACATGACTAAGACTGAAATTTGATAACATTGAGTATCAAAATCACAAACCCTGAATATAAATATTTTTTTTGAAAAATATTCCCATAAAAAACATTGGTCATTTGAAATTTTAATAGTTTTTTAACTTCTATGCAAGGTTCACAAAAATTATTTCAATTTCACATAGTATTTTTTTCTCCCAATTATTAGGCCATAGATTTTAGATTTTGCACTAAAATAACACAAATTTTGCACTAAATATAAACTTTCTTCAACCCATCCATTCCAAACTCAACACCAAAAGAAATATTCTCTAAATATTACCTACAATTTTATTTTCAATAATTATTTTATTCCATAAAATATATATATATAATTTATTAAAATAAATTACTCTTAATAAGTCTATACAATTATTTGAATAAAAAATTTAAATAACTATTTTAATTTATTTAAACAAATAATTTAATTAATAATTAAATAAACTATCAGTATAATAAGTAGTTACTAAAAAAAATCATAAAATAACAATTAATTTAACTATTTTTTAGATAAATGAATTATTCAAAAATTTTAAATTTACTAATTCAGAAGATAATTTAATCAACATGAGAATGGATTAATTCCTCTAGAAAAAAATAAAACAGAAAATGACATGTAATTAAATTAAAACCATTTCTATAACAGCACCTTATTTTGATTAGGCAATTGTTATACGGTTACAATTAGGTCCATGAAAATGAATTTTTGTCATAAAATATAATATATTTTTGAATAGGTCTCTTCTCACCAATCTTTATCTGTGAGACGAGTTAACCATGTCGATATTCACAATAAAAAGTAATACTATTAGCATAAAAAGTAATATTTTTTCATGGATGAACCAAATAAGATATCCGTCTCACAAAATACAACATGTGAGACCGTTTCACACAAATTTTTGCCTATATTTTTTTAAGTGGGTCGAATTAACGGGTGACATAATAATTTCTTTTATTTTATTTCACATGGACTTTGACTTGGTATGCTTTATATCCATTTAAAAAATTACATTTAATTTAAATTTAAAAATAAAATAATTTACAATTTTTTAGGGGAAAAAAATACATATACGTCCATTCGTATTCCAGTATGTTAAAAATATGAAGTCTCAAATCAACAGAAATGATACCAAAAGATGCGGCCAGCGTCTGCCATTTCCCGGTGCCCCTTGGGCGACCTCGCCCCCTCTTCTGCTGAGTCGCCAAATATTCCGGCGTCAATACCAGTTCCTGATGCCCAAGGTCCTCTGCATCCTTCCTTGGCCTCCCTCTCTTCCTTCTCTCCTTAAACTCACCACCACCGCCGCTGCCGTTTTCAACGTCAACAATCACCCCAATATTCTCATCGTCCACATCGTTCGTACTCTCAACCATGTTTACGACCATATCAGTGGCATTTTCTTCCCCTGGACTAACCGGAACCTCCGGCTCTACAAGGTCCGAATCGGGGAGCGGAACACTGGTATTGATTTCCTCCTCCATTATTGACAACTCTTGATCCCTACAAATATATATAAATCAAACTCCAATTAGTAAAAAAAAAGAAAAAAAAAGAAAGGAGATTTGATGCACATAAATGTATTGGAGAATGTTGCTTTTCATGCTTGTGAAATCTCACACACATGTACGTGTTTCATACATACATTTACGCTGTATGTATATGAAGAGAGTGGCAAATTGGAGAAGGAAGTCTTTCTTTGTCTGGTGACGAGAGATTTTTGAGGTTTTTAGAATTTTGGTGACCTTTTCAGTCCAACTGATGAGAATTTGATAATAATTAAAAAACGGCTGTATACGCTTTTTATGGAGAGGATTTTGAGTGAATTACAAGAATACCATACCCTCTTATTTTTTTCGTCTAATATATTTTTTTAAAAAAAAAAATTGGGAACCTTTTAATATGGAGTAATTACTAATTAATAATCGGGATATTTTAAATCTTTTAGATTTGAAAAGGAAGAAAATATTTATTTTCAGAATAAAAAAATTAGTATCATTATTGAAATATTATTGTTTCTTTGACAAAATGGAAAACAAAATCGCATAGGGCTGTAATTTTCCTGTCTTTCTTTATTTGTATTAATTTATTTTGTGTATCAATTATGAAATAGAATAACTCGAAATCTCATATAGATATTACTGTAAAAGTTGGAATAAAATAATCTATTCGAATTATGTCGATATTACTTAAATTAATGCGACAACGGTGAATTAATTTATTTAATTTTGTCGCTATGTCTCGAAGATAAAATCGAATTAAATGTAATATATATGTCAATAAATCACCAACAAAATAGGGATAAAAGTCGTATATATAATGTATAAATAAAATTTAAATTTTTTTTAAAATCTATTTGTAGTTAATTGTGCCATCTATGAAGTGTTGTTACTCACATTTTATTTTATTTTATTTGTTTTTAAAATGAAAATAATATTCTAAAAAATTTTCTAATTTTTTACTAGTTACAATCTTCTAAAATCCTATTTGATTCTCATATATTTGTTGTATGCCATTAATTTCTCAATTTCCTGTAATTATTCTTCCCCAATTCATTTAATTTGATATACGGCCGATTTATGTGCACTAAAGTATTTTTTTTCATCAATTATATTTTCGATACTTCTATCCTTGTAGCGTCCAAAAGAATTTATTTTACTAGTGCTATATCTGAAAAGACGACAAGGATGTGTGGATTTCTCTGATATATTGTTGGGCATTCGGTACGTATGTGAGTACCGTTCAAATTTATTGTCGTTGGGACAATTATTTATATAAAAAAGGAAAGCATCAGAAATGTTGAAGACAATTGAAACTCTAAATCTCTGCTATTACAAACATTTCTGAATTCTTATTATCTTCTTTCAAATTTATATTTTCAAGCTGATATGCACACGCTTAAATTCTGTCTTATCGATTGAGGATAACTTTGTGCACTTGTTTATTTTCTCACTTATCTATTGTTTATCTGAATTACATTGTAGTGAGAGGCTTGTAACCGACAGAAATACGTTTTTGAATAGATTGAGATTGTTGTTTAGTTGCTAGGAGTTTCGGCTCAAAAGGTTGTTAAACTAAGCTGAAGTGGGTTTGGTATAAGGGTTGTACTAATCAAATCTTCTAGTAGAATCATTCTTGAAATAGAAGAAAGGGAGACGTAAAAGCATTGTCTTTGAACTTCCATGAACAAATTCTAGACTTCATTTACTTTCAATCACTCGCTTATCTGATCTGATTCTTTCTGCATATACTTTATCCACTTTGTGCATTGAGCTTTTTCCGCACTTCTATACTTCTTAGTTGCTTGAATAACTTAGTTTGATTATAAAACTATTTCAAGCTGCTAACCCAGTTTGATTGGAAAATCTGCTATAATTGTTTTATAAGTTTATTAACCCCTCTAAACTTATATTCGATTCCAACAAGTGGTATCAGAACTGGGTTATCTGATATCTGAATATTTGATACACACTAGATAAATGCATGTGCGTTGTACGTTGAGAAGTAGAGATAATTTGTATATGATAACCTTGTTTAAATATTTTTAAATTATTTTTTAAATAAGAATAACTTTTAATAGATAAATAATTAATTATTTGGTTACAAATGAAATCATCACATTTTCTTATCTTTGATTTGAAGACCTCCTGAAATCTTTTTGTACCCGTCGGTTTTTATCTTCTTAGATCTTTTTTTGTACTCGGCAATTGGTTCGTCATCTCGAATCTCTATTTCATCTTCGTCTTCATGGATCTTCATGTTTCTGTTGATGTTTAATTCATTTGATTTTTCTACCTTTGGTGGTACATTGCTTTGTTTAGTTAGCTTGATAATCTTCTGAGATCTCTGTTTCCTGATATCGACATTTGTTCTTGGATAATTGTCATGTATCTCAATAGTTTGTGCCACAATATTTAACACTGCATCACGTTTTTCCACTGAATTATCCAACTTGAACAAGAATGTATGTAGCTTGGAGCTTGGTTGATTTAGCAAATCTTTATATGGGTTATTTGATAAATTCTGCATTGCAAATTTTTTATTGTTAGATGCAAAATCTAAATATTCTATTTATGTAGATATAAAATCATTTGTTTGTTTTATCTTATACCCGATCATGAATTTGAATGAAATCTTCAATAAAACATCCAACAAAAGATGCTGCAACTTTTCCAAATAATGTTATTCTTTCTTTCTCATTCCCATCTTCGATTGTGATTATTATTCTATACCTGTAACATAAAGAAGTAAAGTAGTGATCATCTCTTTTTTTAGTGTGATCTAAAACTTGGGTTGGGTATTAATATTTTTATTACCTTGGAATGATCATAATTGGATAGTTGATGCAATTGGCACAACTTGCTTTGTTGTTTGTTTTTGTAGCAGCTTGGAAACAATGATCACATGCTTCATACATGGAGTAGCTTTGTTTTCGATTTCCTTTATCTTGCTCTGTATCAAATAGTAGTTATTCTATGTAAAAATAAGAAGCATTTCGAATCTTGATTTACTTTGAATGTTAGTTGTTAAAATTTTTAATATTTAGCTTGGGCAAATTATTTTGTTTTTGTTTTGTATCATTTTAGTAACTAAAACCATTAAGATTCATAAATAGTAAATGTAGTACCTTCGTCAACATAGCTCGTTTTTTTGTTACATCATCTAATGTCACTTGTTTGGCGTCTGTGACTGCCTTCGTCACCCAAAGTTCATTTAACTTATCTTGTTTTTGGTATGCATCCAACCTACAAATTTATTATAAATAATAGTCTTTAAGCATTCCTATCCCAGACATAATACTGTGGGAACTCTGAATACGATAATTCTCTAGCTTCAACATCATTTGACATGTCACAAAATACTCAGTTAGCATAGTTTTGCCAACATTACCTGAGTCCAACAACTTTTTCAAGTTCTGGTAATTCCAAAAGGTAATATATTGTTTATTAGGTAAATGTAAGGGAAAATTAATAACCGGAGGAGATATCTCATTCAAATCGAAATAAAAAAATTCTCCACATTGCTTCCGAAGCAGAAATCCAACGAGCATCTTGGAATGCTCTTATCTCGTCGATGAAGGTGTCCGAATCGTGTTGTGAGAAATGAACATATATCTTTATCATGACCTTTATATATATACTTACATAGATATTTTACCGCTTTGAGCCCTGAACAGATCTCAACATTAATGTGGCAATCATACCTATACAACAATTATGGATTATAAGGAACAACCCACTGTGAATTTAACGTACAGTTTTAGACTGTGACAGTTCGGCCATCATTTCTCCGTCTATATATGGGATATCCATCTCGACCTCGCGTTGAATTCTCTGAAAACAAATGGGGATAATGATTTTTTCATCGTCCATCAACCATACAAGGACATTTTCTATTCAACATACCATAGGGACCGTGCATCATGTGCCTGGAGACTAAATGAAACAACTTAGGGAATTTAGCTGGATCTGGGATCTCCGCAACAACGTAAGAATCAAACATATCAGTAGCCAAAATAATAAGCACATGACAATGCGGCAAGCCTCGTTTCTGGAACTCAATAACATATACATAGGCAGCAACACGACCAAATATAGACTTTTTAAAAAATTTGATCCTTCAAATCAATTAAGTTCGCATTAAATACGCGTGAAACTAAATCTGGACGATCTTGAGCAACTTGACAAACAAAAAGATTGTCCTTAATTTCTTTCCATTCTGGATTACAAGTCATCGTAATAAACAAATCTGGCTTCCCAAATCGCTCTTACCAAAGCAATCGCATCAAAATACCTCTTACGCATATCTATAGGCCCTCCAATAAATGAAGCAAGAAGAACAACACGATGTCCGATTTCACTTCCACGAGTTTCCCCATTAACAATACTATCAACTATTCCTTGATACATTTCGGATCGGATCTCTGATTGATTTCGTCAATGGTAGTCAAGTTGTGTTGTTTCCAACTTGATGTACATATCAACAACAAACTGTTGCAACAATCTTCTACCATACAACAAAACAGTCATATCAGTATCTCGAATCTGCAACTTATAAAAGTAATACTCCCCACACGACACCATCCTATAATTTTTTCCATGGACGGCTGCAATGCAAAGTGGGGAAAAAATCAATGTACCATTAAAAAATAATAGAGAAACAAACTATATTAAGATATTATAATATGAAAATAAAGACAAAAATATATCTCAAGAAAATCAAAAGCAAAGAAATCTCACCGCGTGTTTCACCAACGACAACCTCGGAAAAAGAATAAACATTTGAATTGGGCATAACATCAATGACAACATCTCCCGAGGCAAGATCATTACTAATTTTAGGGATATGTTGATGCCAATCACTATCACCATACGGGAAAAACAACAGATACTGCAATGGATCATAACATCCTGCAATGGATCATAATCTCCAAAATAATGCATTATTTGATGCATTAGCCCATCATTTCCGTGATCGTAAAGAATATTCACACTATCATTACCTTCCAACCAAATAGCTGCAACTTGATCTGCAGATGAAGAATTATAACACCTCTGATCAACAGGCACATTCTTACAAATATGCAACCTTATGCCTCTAAACATAGGATATTGATTTATCCTTTTTAGAAGCTGAGCATATGTTTTAACCTTTAATAAATCCATTAACAACAACATGGTGCCTTCATTGACATCTAAATCATCAACAACAGACATTCTGTTATGCAACTCATTCTCGCTATCCCAGAAATACAGTTGGAAATATCTGGGTTCGTCCTTTAAGGGGACAAGAGGAGGAAATGAATGAAACACTTGGCCCGATACACGAAATGTATACACGCCATGATTCGACGAAGTAAAATTCTTATCAAGTCGAGCGTCGAAAGAAGTGAACACAAATAGATTGTTATAAAGCCTGATTTTTCGACGGAACAAAAGAGCAGAAGGAGACGACACGTCTTTAAACAAATTGATAAGAATTGTCGGAGCAACCGATAAAGCCATCCTAATCTTTCCAGAAGCACAACAGAACGATGGAGGTTCGTAAGAAAACCTCCGAGCACTACAAAAATACAACATGACATGGGCGCAAGTATATGTAAATAGTCCAAGTCCACCTCATTGATTGTCAACAAGAAGATAATTTAATCAAGAGTCGAATAATAGATAGAATTGATATGCATACATCTTTCACATTGGTCCAATCCCTAATTTTAATTAAATAAAAATCTCACAAAATCAGTTTGCATTTTTAAATATTTTTATTCACTTATATTTTTTATCTAATAATTAAGTTTTAAACCTCAACAGATAAATTTATAATTTTTTATTTTCTGTTTTGTTAAATATAAACATTTTTGTATTTTTTTGTAAAAAACTAAGATTATGAAAAATAAAATTAATACATAAATTGTAAAAATAAGTTCGAAACCTCTGTTAGCATAAATTTTTATTATTTATTTTAATAAAAGAATGTATAACACTATTACTATTATTTGTAAAGTATTTTCACATAACCAATTAATTTAATAATTAATATTATTATATATTGATTCCAATAATTAGTTGTTGAACAAATATTTTGATATATTGCAAAATAAATATTTCATATCTCGGCTATTGAATTTAAAAGTTTAGTAATTAGTAATTATGTTTTTCTGTAGATGCAGCCATTTTTTTTTCATTTCAATTTAAAATTGATAAAATTATGGAATAAATGAATTCTAATTTTTTTTCATTTTACATTTAACAAAATCCAAAAGTTTTTTTAATCCGGTATTTTTATGAATATAATATATTTTTTGGCAGGAAAAATAAGTCTGTGCAAATAAAGATAACCAATGAATAAAACTTAGAAGTCACACGAAGCACAACGAAAAGAGCGAATGAAATAAACAACATTAATAGATGACCAACAAGAACCAAACATAATAAAACTTAGAGACCACAGAATTACACAACAAGAAGAACAAATAAAAATATATATAAATAGATGAGGAACAAGAGTGAACTCACATTGGGGCAGACAACCGAAACCAAGTTGTGGCCGAAGATGTGGATGGGCTGCAAGGAGAAAAAATCAAATAGAGAAAGAAACATTTTCCATGCAACAAATAGAAGACCGAACGTCCACGAGGGGAAAATGAAACAAAGAAATGAGAGACGGAGCAGGAATGAAAGATTCTCACCCGAAGGAGATGTAACTGGAGCGCGAAAAAGCCCATGCTCATGGGTATTTCTAGGAGAAGCGGAAAACATAACTGTAGCAAACAATAGAAAAACTCGTATAGACAAGCATAGACATAGAAAGAAATTACCTCATGACAAAACCCGAGACAAGACTCGATCTCCTTCCACGAGCCATCAAAATTATAGACAGAAAATGGTAGCGAAATAGAACACAAGAGAGTGTGCAAAATGCGGTGGCCAAATTTGTATGCATGAAAGTGAGTGAAAGAGACAGTAACCAAACATGCATGAAAGTGAGTGAAAGAGTCAATAAAATAAATAATTGGTCAACGGATTAACTAATTACAGGGGAGGAAGACAAAGTATCATCAGGGTATAATTTTTAATGAGGAAAATAGAGTAAAATCACAATTCAATCTGTATATTTATATAGATATAGATTGATGGCATCTTTTAATAAGATCCATATGTTTTTTAAGGAATAATATTATGAATGGAAAATTTGGATACATGCACACTTGTCAGCCCAAGATGAAGATGTGTGTCATAACTAATGGATCCATGAAGATCGTGAAGATCAATACTCTTGTAGCCATATCAAACGGAGCTCGCCGAATGGTGGATAAACCAAGAATGGAGTGAACTTCCGAGGACAAAAAAAGTCAACCTGGATAACGTAGCCAAGGATATACTTTACAAAATACTCGATAAAAATATGTTTAGTAAGATTAAGATTTGTTCTATAGATAAATAAATCTGAGAGAAGTTGACTCAACTATGTGAAGATAACGATAAGACCAAAGAAAACAAGATGATGACATCTATTAAGAAATTTGACAACATCAAGATGAAAGTTAAAGAGACCATGAACGAGTTCGATGAGAGATTCAATAGCATTGTAATCGATCTGACTGCTATTAGAAACGAGTACAACAACCGAGAAGATGTATTGAAAATGTAAGAGAACTTCCAAGAGAGTGGGATGTCAAAACCATAGCCATGCATGAATCAAAAGATCTGAATAAACTCGAGTTGCATGATCTGTTTGCTGATATGAAAGTTTATGAGTTTGAGCTAGGAACATGGAATGAAGAAGAGTCATATATTCCACAAACAACAAAAGCTCTTGTTGTAGCTGAAGAGTCTCCATCAAAATGTACAGAACAATTGAACAATGGCATTATGTCTCTTTTTGTCAAGAAGTTTGGGAAATTCATGAAGAAAAATCACAGTAATTTCAAATTTTCAGTGAGAAAAACAATTACAAAAAGAGACAAACTCGTATGATCAAGCATGTTTTAATTGTGGCAGGACATGCTATTTCATTGCTGGGTGCACCGTACCAAAGAAAGATGAGAAGAAGTCATCAGAGAAAAGAATAACCAAAAAATGAAAATAAATATTTCAGAAAAACAAGAGAACAAAAAAATTTGGTGGCAGAAGAGAGAAAAAGTAAGTGGGTTGAGCTAGATTCTGAAACCTCTAGTTCTGATAATGCATCCAACGAGAGTGATGAAGAATCAGTCAAATGTATAATGGTTGATGATGATCTGGAATCCAACAAATGGTGAGATATTTGACTTACCTCATATGAATTTACACAAGATGATCTAATCTATGAACTAAATGATATTGTGATGGAGTATAAAAGTTTTCATAGATATTTGAGAAAGTCAAAGCATAAAACACATGTCTAACGATAAGTCTAGCAGTTCAAGTTGTATACAACCTGACGAGCTAGATAGTTTAAAGACCAAAGTGAATATGCTTATGACAGATAATGAAAACGTGTGATCTGAACTCCAAGTAATAATGATTGAAAATCAAATGTTGGATAATCTGATCATAACTTTGACAAAATCTTCTGTTTCACTTGGAAAATGCATAAAGTAAGGTCTTTCTGTCAACGTAAGCTCGTGAATCTTATTAGGAATAGTCCCGTATATTCTAAACATATTCCAAGTCGATTCATCCACCTAAAATAAGGATAAATGTCGCTTGAGCTTGAGACTGTCATGTATGATGTAAACGTCATGTTTCATGGGTAAAAGCATAGAGATATCCATTCATACAGATGAATGATAATTTGATGATGCACTGAACAATCATCCATCAGACTTTCCAAGTGGTTATCACTTATCAAATGGAATAGTATGCGGTTATGGTTGTACATCATTAGTCCTTTAACCCGAGACAAAGTAGAGGCTCTACGTACTAGCATGCACTTTGATCTGTTTACCAACTCTGTTGATGATCAATAGGTTGCGAGGTTGGACATAGTTTCGAAATATATAGGAGAAAATGTAATGTAGTCGGTAATTCATTGCTCGCCTACGGGTGAAGATATCCTATGTGATCTTATGAGTTATGGTACAAGGAGTCTCTGGCCAGAGCAAGACATTTGTTTTAGGGAAAGAGGTTTTCTTAGTTGCACATATCATGTCACTATTATTACTCAAAGATACATCATATTGTTATTGAATTCATTTGCAACTCTCGATATATCATTGGTTGCAGATTCGATCGGGATATATGAGTTTAAGGGACTATATTGTACATTAACCATAACTTAAGGTTCTTGCAGGCACTATCAGTGACTAGAGGATCATGAGATGATGCTACTAGATACTATTACCATTATCTGATGGGTGCAATCAGACTTGAGTTCTGACGTTTTTGATCAAGGGGTTGATAAAAAAAATGAGGCTAATTAGGGTGAGTAAGAATAAAAATAAATGTTATTTTGAATCACATGAAGTTGTGAATCCACGACTAACTATATTTTTGAATCATTGACGGTCACACAAGTATTATATTATGTGTTCTGGTTGAGATAGTCAAGTTCAAGGAGTTCAATTTGGAGACTGTAGTTTGATGGAAATCAAACAGATTGCATATAAAGGAGTTTATAAACTGATTCCATGTGATGGAAGATGTGGAAGTTAGCTTAATTGATAATTATGTGAGGAGGATGGAACTACATGTTTTAGTGAAGAACTTCACAAAACTGGTAGCTACCAAAAATGGATCAGGGAAAAATTTTGTCCTTCGAAATTTTCATTTTTCATTATATGAACGAGATTTGTACCATCGATATATCGGCGCGGTCTGATCGTCGATTGGGATATAATGAGTTCATAATTATTTATTTAGTAAATTTAAAATCTATTAATTAAATAATAATATTAACAGTGATGACTACTAAGTGTGAAATTCTCATAGAATATTTTAGAAAAGCCTAGAATCGAAATAATTAATTAAGTAATTAAATAATGATTATTTAACTGTAAAAACATATGATATATATATATATATATCTCATATTGTATGTATATTATGGATTATCAATAGTTGATAATGATTTAATTAAATATAGTATTTTCCACAGTAGTTGAATAACACACATAACTTTCATACACAAATTTTGTTCACAAGAATTTTCACTCCTCTCTCCCTCACAATAAATTTGCCAACCCCTATATTTTGGAGAAAATATTTCGGCCACCACTCTTCCACCGGCGCCACCCCAATGCCGTTGCAACTTGATTAAGAAGTTGAAGAAAGTTTGTAGGAAAATATGAGAAGGACTATCTTCGCTTAAAATCCGGAATAGATTGGTGTCTAGTGTTAGAACTCAAAGGTAAATATTCTCAACGCCTATGAATGGTTTTAAATCATATGACATCCAAGTAAAGTTTTGAACGTCAAAACAAAAAAATTTAAATTTCTGTTGCGTTTTGGATTAGAGAAAACGGTGGTTCAACAACACATCTATGACCTTTTTTCTAACGTTCATTCTTTGGTTTCTGATGACATGTCAACCAATTCTCTTTGTGTGGGCATTTGGTTCATCAAATGGACATCCAGTTCATGGTGGTTATTCGGAACATTGAACCATATTCTTGTTCTTCTAGAGCATCAGACAGGAATCGGAAATGTAGATTTTCATTATCAAAACAAACCAACATACACCTTTTTATTTGGTATAAAAAAAGAATTTGAAATACTTGCAACATTTTTTTGACAAAAAAAATACATGAGACTTTATTTGAGAATTTTTAATCCAAATTCGGATCGAGTTCACAAAATTGGGCAACCACAAATTCGATTTGTTTTTTAAGTTTCAGTTATAGAGGCCAATAAGTAGAACGCACAAAGTTTTATGTCCGAATTCTGATTAAAGTTTAATCTTAAAATATAAAAATAAGGTTCGCAAAGGCTATAAATAACTATGAGCTCAAAGAAACATAAACGCGAACACAAATCCTTCCCCGAATTTTAAAAAAATAAAATAAAACAAAATCTATTTTTTTATGTAAGAATATGTAGTCGTTCTCATTCGGTGAGTACCGGATAAATCATGGGCAAATCAGAAAAATCAAATTGTATGACAATCTCGTTCGAAAAACCGTTGGTATGATATCGAACTTTTGATCATTGTTCGAACCATTATCTATTCTACCTACTCCGACAGTAAAACCTTAACTTTACAACGCTCGCGTGGTCGCGTTTAACAAAGGATTAATTTGTCTCAAATGTACAACTGGCTGATGCGATTATCCCCACCCGAGACTAGTTTGCTCTTGGGTACAATCTTTACATCCTGCGCAGCCACGGGAGGAAATTTCAGCTGTCTGTGCGGTTTTCCGATTTGAACGATGTCGTACACTTGTCCTCCGGCCGGCGGCTTCACATTCGCCAAAGTGCACGAGTCATTGCCTCACTGCAGTACGGGCAGAAACGTCGCTTTCGATTTCAAGTTCTTCGCAGATTCCACACCTTGCAATCACCAATTCGTTAAACTCGGGCACGATATGCCGTCTCGTGTGAAGTGTTCTGAGCAGGAGATATTAAAGGAATCCAGTCTTTCATCAGAGAATTTCGAGAATATGAAAGTTGGTGATCATGGAGGCGGCGGAGATGGTGGCAATGGACGCTCTCCTGGAGGTGGTGGTGGAGGAGGAGGAGAGGAAAATGATGGTGAGGAAGAGGAGTTTGGTCCTATTATTAGGTATGATGAGGTAATAGAAGAGGCAGAAAAACTAGGGGCAACTCTACCTGCTGATATGCTGGAAGCTGCGAAATCGATGGGGATTCGTAGACTGATTCTTTCGCGCTACATAGATTTGCAGGTGCGAGTCCGAAAAAGTTTTGAAATTTTCTGGTGCATATAATATTTTGATGCTTTTGCGAAGGCAACATAAATAATGATTGATATGCATGTAATGAGAAATTGGTTAATTTTGAATTTTGGTTGACATGCAGGGTTCGGGTTGGCCTTTAGGATTTTTTGTGAGACATAGCTCGATGCTTCGAAACCGGATGCTGGCCGATCCTTCGTTTTTGTTCAAAGTTGGAACCGAGGTTTGTGAACTTATGTGCTTCATTGTTGTGATGTATAACTGTATAAGTAGTCTTTAACTGCCAAACACATTTTGTGGAAATTATTAAAATAGAAGCAATAGCCATGGCTTTTGTTTCAGCTGGATGAAGCTTTAACTTTTTTGAGAAGTTACTTCTTGTCAAACCAGTTTTGCATTAAAAAAAACGTGATTATTTGATTATTCACACCCTGTAGCCTGGTTCTTATTAATCATTTTATGGGTACTTCCCCCTAATATTTGAGTTCGATTCGATCATGTTTCAGGTGATGATTGATTCTTGTTGCGCTACATTTGCTGAAGTTAATAAAAGAGGGAAGGATTTCTGGGCAGAGTTCGAATTGTATGCTGCAGATCTTTTAGTTGGTATTGTTGTTGACATTGCTTTAGTTGGTATGTTGGCACCTTATGCCCGTATAGGCAAACGATCCATCTCAAGTGGATTTCTTGGACGCATGCGGCATGTCTGTGGTGCTCTTCCCAGCAGGTGACTAATCCCAGAAATGTCATATTATTCATTAATCTGGTCTGAACTTCTGTAAGAGGGCCCTCTTTTAATGGGTTGTCTTAAAGCTATTCTGTAGATGTGGCAGTATGTCAAAAAACTTTTTAACGGTAGATGAGGACCTTTTGTAAGTTTTACTCTCAAAACAAATCGCGGAACAAGTGTATGCTCATGATTGGGAACCTTGATCAGAGATTTGTAATATTCATTGATGTCCGATTACTCTTATGATATCCACAGAATCTTTATTTAGTCATGCACTGCTGCCTCCGCTGTTGGTTCAACTTTTTTGTGTTTTTACAACCCAATTACTGGTAGTTTTTCTCATGAAATGTCTGTATGTTCTGCTCCTGATTAGTTGCTCTTGAATAATGGGTGTTTTTAAAATAGTGGATAAATTAAATATATTAATGAAAGCATTCTAGTTTGCAATGGAAGGTGGAATGAATAGATTCCCTTCCTAACAACATAAAATATATATTTTTTAGATAGACTTTGAATATACCTATCTGATTGTGAAATTAGGGAGCGAAACTGCATATGCACTAGGAGTTAATTTTGTTTAGTGTAGGTGTGTCATGAGTACAACATTCAGTGATAACCCTTGGGGACCTTGATAGATTTCTAAATTTGAAACCCCCCCTTGAGAAAATGAACAGTGAAATTGCACTATTTTTCTTAATACTACCCTCATTTGTAATATATTAATTGTAATAGTTTGATCATTCAGTGTTTTTGAAGCTGAGAGACCTGGAATTAGATTCTCATTGCAGCAGCGAATTGGCACATACTTCTACAAGGTACAACATTTTATTGGCATTTGCAGAGGCTATAAAATATCTTGTAGGTGCATACTCTTTCTGTTGCACAACATCACTGAAGATAGTTGTCTTTATTCATCCAAATTATAGTTCTAAACTTGTACTTTTTTTTTTTTTTTGATGTAGGGTGTATTATACGGCTCTGTTGGGTTTGGATGTGGTCTTATTGGCCAAGGAATTGCTAATGTGATCATGAATGCTAAAAGGTTTGCTTTTGTCTATTTATCTTGTTATTTTTTTATTTACCTTGAACATGTGTTCAGAAGCAATATTTGATCCACCCTCTCTCTTGTTTGAGCGTTGCATGTTTGATTGATACGAAGTGTTCTCCATTTTAATATGTATTTGGTTGTATATAATTTGACTTGGGATTTTGGAACAAAATGTGAATTATTATGACCCAAGTCAAAAAAAAAAAGATGTGGAATCAATTCATCCTCCTAGATTCATTACCTCTGTTTGAGAGCGTGAAGAGCTAGAAACTGTTGATATTTGTCGCCAACATCTTATATTTTACTGAATTAGTGTACTATTAAAAATTTGTCATGGAAATGTTGCTATGCTGAGTAATCAAAATATACTTCCGCATAGGATTTTTGAGTCACTGCATCCATTTATTATACATTGTGCGACCTGGTTAATACTATATTAATAAATGAGTGTGAAACTGTGATTGTTAGTGATGTATAGTTTGTAACTTGCAGGAGTATCAAGAAGTCGGAAGAAGACATACCTGTGCCTCCCTTGGTGAAAAGTGCTGCATTGTGGGGTAAGAAAATTTGTTTTGCTTTGTGAATTTCTTCACATAGATATCTATCTCCTCTAATTTATCTGCCTGCTATGGGTTCTGACAGTTAATATCTAAATTGAACGAATCTACTTTCTTATTTTGAGTACACTTTCATATATTTAAGCTTTGGTTGCATAGAGAAGCTCTTCTCTGTTTATTTTATAGTTTGTTGGTTCATCTTATCAGATTTTTAGAAAATTGTATCATAAAATTTAAATAATTTTCATTGATTCCATGTCCTAGCCCTTTTTATATATATTAAAGAGAAGGAATTAAAATCCAAGGAATTATTATCAGAGTACAGATCGAGTTCTAACAAAGATCCTATCCAACTTTAGGCAAGCTTGTGTACTGGAATTAGGAACTAATCCAAGAAAAATTTCTGTATTAAGGTTATCGAAATCCCAGGTGCTAACCTAGCTTTTCCGTTCATCGTTCGATATGCAACGTAAATGCATCTGATCCCATTAAACAGTAGCTGGTTGAAGCAACCTAAATTTTCCCTTTGTCGGGTTGTCGTGTCTGTCCATTTGTGTCAAACGTTTGGCTAAAGGTCCGAACATTAAAGATGTCCTTTTTGGACCTAAATTCCTTGCATAACTTCACAGCATTCATGCTTTAATCGCTTCCAATAATTTCATATGATTGCAACAGCTTCGTTGGTATTAGTCTCTCTCATTTAAATCCAAGCCGTCCTCTTCATCTCACTTTGTTTCATGTTTACCTTTCAGGTGTTTTTCTTGCAGTCTCTTCTAACACCCGTTACCAAATAGTAAATGGATTGGAAAGTCTCGTTGAAGCCTCACCTTTGGCTAAGCAAATCCCACCTGTGGCTTTGGCCTTCACAGTAGGTGTACGATTTGCAAATAATATCTACGGTGGAATGCAGTTTGTGGACTGGGCTAAATGGAGTGGGGTACAATAAAGAAGTGTTTTCTTCCATTTGCACTGTGTTCACTCTTGAGTGTGAAAAAATGTTAAAGCCCTACGCCCCTACCGCGAACTTGCGAAACACCGGAACAACAAAATACGGCCTAGAACCCAGAATATATTGGGGAGTAGTGCCAGATGGTTCATTGCAGGATCATGTGGTGAAAATCGATTTTAAAAGAATTAATAAAAATTTGATTTTTATAGAATTTGAACACAGGAGATTTAATGATTTATTGAGTAGATGAAGAAATAATGATATATGTTTATCGAAGTTACGTTTGAGGTAAAACAAACAGCGCACACAACTTTTGCAATTTGATAAATCATTAAAATATATATGATTAGAAAAGAAAATTTTTAACATCAACAAATATTCGAAGTATAAATTATACCTCCTGTTTGGCTAATCCATTCATATTGTCAGTAGGGTCATACTTGACTGCTCTATTAAGTTGAAACCAGTTATTATTTGTAATAAAGAAAAGCAAAGATCGTTTGGGACAAGCTCTGTGTATTCCATGGTATAGAAACAAAACTTGAGGAGCTGAAATTATCACATCATATTCCTAGTCTTTGAAACTGAAATAAGCAAATTGTGCAAAGGCTTCTAGTTCTGCAAATTGTGCGAGTTTCAATTTTAATTTACCACCTACTTAATTGTTTCATGGCTTTAATTTGAGCTGCAGACCCTACTCTGGAAACAGAGATACCCACATTAATAGCAGGTCTTACTCCAGCATTGAATAGATCGCCGAATAAGAATATTTGCCCATCAGTAATGGATATTACATTAGTAGGAATATAAGTCGAAACACCCCCGATTGAGTTTCAACTATTGGTAAGGCGGTCGTACTTCTTTCACCTAAACTAGAACTTGATTTAGTGGCTCTTTCCAAAAGACGTGAATGCAAATAAAAAACATCCCCTGGAGCAGCTTCGCGACCAGGTGGTCTTCGTAATAGAATAGACATTTGTCGATAAGCTTGGGCTTGTTTGGAGAGATCATCATAAATATTTAGCTTGTATGAATCGTTCTTGGTTTGATATCAATAATGGCAGCCATTTTTGTATATTAAGGATAGAGATGTATCCACGTATAAAACATTGTGCATTTACATTTCAAGAAAACAATGAGTGCAGAGCTAGTAACACAGAAGGGAAAAAGGGCTAGCAGGCTGTTGAAACAAAACAACTTACCCTCTACTTTTTCCCAAGTTCTGTTACTTGCAACACAAATGCGTTGTCTATGCCTATACACGGTGTTGTCAAATGTTGACAGTCCATATTGACCCCTCATCGACTGCAAGAACATAAATGAAAGCTTGTTACTTTGATATCTACAGGTCTTGAGAAACCAAACTTACCAGGATCAATGTTTGGAAGCAAGACGGAATGGAGATCGGCTTTTCTGATAAATGGTGCTCAAAGCAAAGAGAAACTTCTGCAATTGCGAGAATAAGGTGTAGATGGCTGTGCTTGCTCGACTGATGCTCTTGGTGTAGGTGTCATGCTCTCCAAAATGTCACTTTGTGCATTTGAATGACGAACAAGTAAGTTACATCCAATCCTTCGAGCAATGATGCTAGGAGAACTACGGTAACTATGTGGCTTCACCACCCTTTTCATCTCTTCCTTTATCTTCCCAAATTCTTGTTCAAGTTTTTCTACTCTTGGCTTCATCCTTTCCATGTCCGTTTTCAGCCCATGGTTTTCTCGGACAAGAGTAACCCATCCATCTCGTTGAACTATTTGACCTGACATTTCAATGAGGGAAGCTGCAGGTGCAGTTTGGACATCAAGAACATGGCGGTAACGAGCTAAAGCCGTTTTCAACTGAATTTGCTCAAAATACAATACTTGAAATGTAACTCGAAGTGGAAGCCTTTCGTTATGGGATGCATGTGCACAAGCATCAATGGAAAGCTTCTGAAAATCGATGATGCTGCAGAGATGCTCCCGCTCTTTCTCTGACAGCCAGGGATGTGTCTGTACAAGTTCAGAAAAATCCCATTTTAAACACACAAAAAAAGTAACTTCATCCTCTGGTTGCAGCATAAAAACCTATAAAATTTTATCGAATCAAAAATTGGGTGCGGCTAAGTATTTTAAGCATGTAAGTAAAAGCAGAACAAGTAAAAGGAGGCCCTCGAACCTGGAAGTATATATCTAATGCTCTATATAAACCGTCGTGCAAAGATCTAGAAGATTCCGGTAGAGCTTCTGCTAGAGAACGAACTTTCTTGGGTTTCAGGTTCACATCAGAAGCAACCTCTGCAATATAATTATCTACAAGTTTCGCGACTTTCTTCCAGCGTCCAGTTACGGATGACGTTTCTCGGTCTATAGATGATGGAGATACAGAAGTTAACTTTGCTTCAGACAATACAAAAATACAAAGCATTCGTTCAACACAATCGGTGGCATATAAGTTATCAGAATCCGAATAACTAGGTATAAGTAAACCATCTAAGGTTGCCAATTCTAACTGTATGCCTATTCTCCTTTCCAAAGAATCCAGACACGTATGGTTAGCTCCCAATATCAATGCCACCCGTAAGAGTCCTAGCAAAAAACGGCAGAAAGTTTTACCCTTCTTCTGGGGAAGTAAGTTCACCACACGTTCCAAGAGAAATAGTTGATCAACAACAGCTGGTGTCATGGTAAAACTAGCAACCGTTCTAGATATACCAACTTGTCCTCCTTTCCATCGGTCCAATCCCGGAAGGTATTTCTTACAATAGTACATTATAGCACGCACTAAATTTTCAGGTTTTATTCCTTTGGCTTCCATTCTCTGAATGAGCCTCTCAAACAATTCAACGCCTAGGAATGAAACATCCTCAAACCACCAATCAGATTCAAAACTGTGGATTTTTGCTCCAGTGTTTATACCGTTCCATAGTATGCTACCTCCAGGGCTCTGCAGGCTACCATACATCATCATAGGCCATCCAAATAAACTGGGGTCAGTACAGACCATCACCGATAAAGCATCTAGACAACGGATAATGATGTCAAGTTTGTCCAATCTTTGAAAAACTGGTTCACAGCTTCTGAGGGCTACAATGCAATTCTTCCAGGATTTTAGTACTTGCTTATGGAAGAAAATTTCGGACGTGGACAACAAATTATCTTCTCCATAATCATCAGTCATATCGAGATAGTCTGCTGCACAATACAACGATACAATATTTCTTGGCGTGAACTCGATCCGACCACCATAACAGAATCTGACTGCATCTAAAAATGTACAAACACCACCCGGAAATTCTTCAAGAGTTATCTCGAGGGTTTTATCAGAGGTACTTGGAGATTGTTCGATAAATTTAGCTAGCTTCCCACATCTTGAAATAAGAGGAAACTGGAAAATAAGCATTTTCAATCAGATTATAAATGGCATATGACACTGATTTGCTACCAAACGTATCGATGCTTTCCATAAAAACAATAGCAATAATTTGAGTTCAAGAATTACTAAAGATACATAAATTGAATATAAAAACCTACTTATATGAAATTTTAATCACCTTGTGAAGATGAAAGTTAACTCCATCCATTACCAATGTTATATCGCTTGGAAGACTTGCATTGCAGTACCTGACGTAAAATTAAAAAAAAATACCATCTTAATGGAAAAAACATCCCTCCGTCAATTATTGTTCTTTCTTTCAAGTGTGTTGAGCTCCATTATTACAGGCTTCATTCTCAACTAACCAAGTCCTGATATGAGCAACATATATGCTTTGGCTGATTCCAAATCAAACCCATTGTGTAAAAAAGACAATTACCTCGCTAAAAGTATGTATTTAACTATTTATAAATATTTAAACAGTCACCTATCAAGCATTAGCAAATATACAAACTTAAAAGAATAGAAAACCTTTGTAGAGTTCTGGACTTCTAGGATCATAGAACAGAAACTCAGTTACCAATCACGATTTATATTGAAACACAAAACGAAAACAAGATATTTAGAGAGGGGAGAGGAGTACCAATCATTTCCTCGGCAATATAAGCCAGAATATTTTCCAGCATGAGCCGCCATTAACAACCAAAACTTCAAGATTTTCTGCACCCGTCTTTTCTTCACACAGGAAAATTTCTTGAATTCGGCCCTTTTTTCTATATAACAAACACCCAATTCAAATCAGTTTCCTCTCTCACTTTTTTCTCCCTCTCTCTGTCCCAACCATAAAAGGTTTCTTTAACTCAATTCCGTCCATTCAAAACACAACAGATCCTGATATTCATTGTTTCCACAGCTCAGCATTTCATTAAATAACTATACAAAGGACCCATCAACAATAGGTCAGCCCACCAAACATACAAACCACATATATCCAGTTCAGTAAAGAAATCGTTAAATAATTCAAAAGAATCCACCCAATTTCCGGAGTCAAACTTGGTCATAACTGACAGGAAAAATAAAAATACAACAATCATGACTCATAAAGACTATATCTTTACAACCGGCAGGTTCTACTTGTGCTTCTAACAAAGCAAGAAAAGCATGGCACATTTATAATTCCTCTTAATAAATTCACAGGTATAAACAAGAATACGGGTCACATAAACGGTAAATGCTATCATTTTCTACAAGAATTCGAACCACCCTCTGAAAATCCAATGAACAGAGCTAATAATGCAAGGGTGTAAAATGTGTTTTGTGCGTCAGAGGATTGTGTGGAGATAGTTAGCTTTTTTGTCCAACAGTTGATGTTGAGAAATCGAGGCCCGCGGATCCCATTACAGTGTCGACAAACGGACTTGTTCGGTTAAAGTGCTGAAGGTAGATCGCATCTTCATCTTCTAGAAATATATATCTATTTTGCATCTGAACTAATTAATTAATTATATTTTTTTATTATTATTATCTAAGATGCATTAGTCATCTTNTAGTTTTTAAATATTAATAATTAACATAAATAAGTAAATATTTTAATAATTAGATATTTAATCATAAAAATTTAAAAAATAATCAATCATAAAATATTATGATTGATATTAATAATTATAGTATTAATATTCGTGAGACGGATTAACCTGATCCATATTTATAATGAAAAATAATTTTTTATGACATAAAAAATAATATTTTTCATGGACCGAACCATGTTAGAAATCTTTCTCACAAAATTGATTAATGAAATGTTCTCACGAGATAATAGCACTACAAATTACAAAGTTTCATAACATAAAAATGATAAAAACTCTCCTCTTTTGAAAGAAGAAAAAGACTCTTAACATATATGCTAATTTGTTTCAAGATCTGAAAAATATATATATTAAATGATGCATAATCTTGTATATTTATAGATGTTTCGGAAAGGATATGTTGATTCAATCGTATGAGTATCTTTTCGTCCATAAAACTAATTTGAATCATCATATGTCACTAAATGGATGAAAATATATAAAGAAAACAAAAAAAAAAAACCTACAAATTCTAGCACATAATGGAGGGGTGGGTTGGGGACTGGTTTACAAAATACCAAGACCCGTCCCAGACTCACTTGTAGACCCGTTCAACAAGTTCAAACCCGTTCCGAACACGTTGAATTAAATATGGGTTGGATTTGAACTCAACTCGTTGTCATCTTTACTTCATATCAAAATATTTTATTCCGAAAATGCTTACACCCTAAAAAAAATAATTACACAAATATGATTAAATACTACATAAATATTTTGTTTGCATATTTATTTATATATGTGTGTGTGTGTAAAAAAAATTAAAATACATTGCAATAATTAAAATCCTACATATTGTGATTGTGTGGGTGCTAGATTTTAAACGTAATTTGACATTTCCTCCTTTCTAAGGTATAATCCAAATATTTCTCGATGAACGAAGAGCAACAGTACAGGTGAATTAGAATGATATGATGAAACAAAGGCCATCAAAAACCTAAGAACACTTGATCGTTTCGTATGGAAGCTGTTGGACTTTGCTTGAAGACTTTCCACTTTCCTTTGCTTCTAAGACAATTTATCATATATATTTGGAAGTCCTTGAGAAATCGTTGTTTGTACGAAAAAGAGAAATCTGACAAGACATGTTTTCCACGTCAAAACCACTAACCTTTCAGGCGTTTTTTTTTAAAAATAATTTAATTTTAAAATTTTTTTTTCAAAAATAATGTAAAAAGAAAAACATGTTCAAAACTGTAATCCGCGCTTACGGAGCGCGGACGCTGCTCACGTGGAGCAGTGTCCGTGCTTACGGGAGCAGCGTCCGCGCTCCGTAAGCGCGGACACTGATCCACGTAATCGGCGGAATATTTTAGCGACGGAATATATATAAAAACCGTCGCTAATTAGCGACGATTTATTAACCCGTCGGCAAAATTGAATCGACGACGGATTATAAACCGTCGCTCATTTGAACCGTCACGGTAAGGCATTAGCGACGGTTCATAAACCAAACCGTCGCTAAATGCAATTTAGCCTCCAAAGTTGAGATCTTGAATCACGCTTAATTGTATCAACAGCGTGCACATGTACGCCGCGGATAATTTTGAACTTTCAACGGCTTGCAACTTTGCAGCGTGCAATAACCGTCGCTAATCAGCGACGGTTTATGAACCGTCGTTGTAAGGAAACCGTCGCTGATTCCTTACAACGACGGTTTTTAACCGTCGCTAATTTTAGCGACGGTGTATAATCCGTCGCTAATTCAATATTACCGACGGTTTAAGAAACCGTCGCTAATTAGCGACGGTTTTTATATATATTCCGTCGTTAAAATATTTCATCGACTACGTGGATCATCGTCCGTGCTTAGGAAGCGCGGACACTGCTCCACGTGAGCGCGGATTACAGTAGTTTTGAAAATGTTTTTTTTTTTTACATTATTTTTGAAAAAAAATTTTAAAATTAAATTATTTTTAAAAAAAACCCAACCTTTCAGCGTATCATACGTAAGACATGTTTTCCACGTAAATCTCAAAAATAAATTTAAAAATAAGCCACCGACACGTAATTTTATTCATTTAGAAACACAGGATACAATAATACAATACAGAGATTATTTAAGGATAAATATAGTTGTACATCACCATGAGGTCTCCAAGGTATTGAACACACAGTGGGTGTACACTGGACGCTAGAGACAAGTTAAAAACATATATATTACACAGAAAAACAATTTTAGTATTTTATAGGCATCGACCATAAGATATATAGAGCAAATTGAAGTGAAAGAACACATTTTGCATTCAACTTGCGACTGGTTTGGAAGTAGCTTTCTTTACAGCTTCGGCGTACGTCCGGTGTTGGTAAGTAAGAGTAGACTCGAGTAAGTCCCACAGCGACGTCTTTGGGTTCCAGCCTGATAATTATGTGATTCAGAGAGGGGAAAAAAACCTTTGGAAGATGAGGTTTAGTAGTTACGAGAGAAGTATATATATACCAAGTTGTCTATTGATGATGGTCATGTCTGGTATTCTCTTGTCACTGTCGTCATATCCTTCCCCGTAAAATTCTTTGGAGCTTATATCGATTGTAGGTGCATCCAACGGAGACTCTCCGGTGACCTTCGAGTAAACCTGCAAATGAACCAAGAAAAACACCCGGTTGTAAAAATACCCAGAAGAAAAGACCGTCCTACTCAAAAGGCTAGCCTATTTAAAAGGAGTCATCCTCGATCCTAGAAGATTTTTCACAATTACTTGTAGACCCGATGTAGGATCGAACACAAAATATTGCAAATTTCAGAGAATTAAAAGGCAAGCATAGAACACAAATCACCTGAGTCATCATTTCAGCAAGTTGCTTAACAGTGACTTCATTATCGGGGTTGCCAACGTTGAATATCTGACCGTTGGCCCTGGCTGGATTTTCCTGAGCAAAAACGTTGCAGTAAAATAACGTTTGAAAGATTTATGCCAGACAAGAATGTAGGGGAAATATACATCAAACATACAATCATCAAATGAACAGCTTCAATGGCATCCTTAATATAAACAAAGGTTCTCTGTGATTGACCACCATCAACAAGCTTTAATGGTTCACGCCTCAAGAGATTCTGAGCATTAAGGAGGGAGAATCAAGCCATTTTCAAAACAAAGTTAATGAGTTGTGTATTATAGCCAGGGGAAAGAAATGTACATTGCTAAAGCATGCAAGAACCCTGGGAACACCCTCGCTTGGACCATCGATCCCAGGTATGAAATCCATTCGAGGACCAATCCAATTGAACGGCCTTACTATTGTGAATTCGAGACCATTCTCAGAACCCTCAGCTGTGAAATAAAGGAAGATGAGAAAAATATAATCATGTGCAGTTTAACGTCATAACGGAATATGGATGAATACGGATCATTATCACTACCGTAGATCAACCTCTCGATCAACTGCTTGGCACATGCATACGACCATCTTTGCTTCTCAATTGAGCCAAAAATGCACGGGGATTCATCTTCTTTAAGAAGATAGTAAGCAGGATCCTGAGAAAAGATGATAAAACTTGTTTCAGGAATGTCACCAAACAAATCAAGCCAAAGGCAATTGTAAATCCCGAGTCCCCTTCTTATTTCAAAGCCGAAGTACAAGTCATGGCTGTCATAAATTACTCTAAAAAAATAACATGGATCATACAGATGTTGTAAATTAGAAACATCACTGAAAACACACAGAAACAATATTATGGAAGTGGCAAATGAATGACAGAATCTGTCAAGTTGACTTCAGCTCTGAGAAACTATACCAGTGGAATGAACTTATAAAACAAGAAACAGAGAGGACAACACAGCAAATTAAAAGCTTAAAGAGAATGAATAAAAACACGAGTCGTAAAACACTGTTGTTCAAGTTCAAATGTCTCTGTCATATGCGCTAAAAAACAAATTTAATCAACAACAGGGAACCAAGAGGTAAATCGGGTCAGGTGGACAGATAAGCTCTGAAAAACCTAAAGGATGTTCAAACGGCAAGATGAACTACTAACTATCTTAAACAGGCAATGGATAGTGTTAAATATAAGTTGATATTGTTACTTTGCCAAATAAAAAAGTAAAATGATATCAGTTGCATGCCCCTGCAGGTGTTAACTTGGAACATGACATGGAATCTACATATTAGCATGTGCATCATATGGAGTCCAAGCTGAAAGAAGAATAAATACGTAAACTAACTAGAAATTTCTGGCAGAAGATAATGTACATTTAGCTCAGTCTTAAGAAGACTTGTAAATGAATGCATATCCCTACGCCATACCATATTCATGGGTCTTCTACACGTTATTTCAATAATAATATAGATCAATATAATTATATATTTCTCAAGCATGATCAATATAGAAAAAAAATTCAGCAAGAGTAACATATCTTTTTAATAAAACATAATATTAAATTTAAAATGACCGTGTGGAGCCGCATGAAAAAATTTTCTAGTGACATTGGAGAAGTTGACTCATTGACACCTTCCTTTGTTGGTCCAGTCGTAGATAAAGAACTCGACAAAACAAATAGGATGAAGACTTCTAAAATGTATCATACATCAATTAACAAAATTTCTGGAGTATGATCGAGATAGAAAGGGAGTTTGTTAGGAGTAACCACATTTGTTCAAAATCAAATATTTTAACTTAAAATGACTGCGAGGCCATGGACAACTTTTTGAGTGACGTTTGAAAAGTTGATACCTTCCTTTGTCGGTTCAGTTGTGAAGGACAGAAAAAGCACTCAACAAAGCAAATGGAAACGAGACTTCTCTTATGTAGCATACCTCAATTATAAAATCTAAAAAGGTAACTAAAGCAAAAGCTCACCCCCCGCAATGGGCTATCTTTAGGTAAAAAAGAACCGATCGTTTTCCCATAGATTTCACAGGTGGAGAAATGTATGAGACGCTTGCCATTCTCTGAGCAGTATTTCACCTAAATCCAAACCAATATCATATTCAATCGGGCAAAACATTAATGAGATCTTTCAATTAGATGGAATAAGCATCATCACTTACCACTGGAAGAGCATCAATAAAATTGCTGTAAATTGTGTCGAGAGGACGCGTATTATAATCCGCCGGAGTGCATATGGCAGCTAAATTTATGGTCTGCCGTCACAAGAAAAAATTCAAAATTCAGGCCGGTAAATTTATAGCATTCGACAGCGACGCTATAAATTTATAGCATTCGACAGCGACGCTATTAATGCTGAAGCGAAAGCGAGCATATATAAAATAAAATAAAATAAAATAAAGAAAGGAAAACGAAGACATATTGCCAAAGAAGAAGAAAATCTAGAATGCATTCTAACTCTGGCCTCGTGAAAACATGAAATTTCGAAATCATAAGTAGTTTACACCAAGAAAAAGACGTGAAACTTCAAATATCTCGTGAGATTCATCAGAAATCGCGACACACGAAAGCTTAAACTGCGAATTTCAAAGCAACGGATTTTAAAAGCAACAGCCAATGCACACACTGGAAAGCACAAGGAAACTTAAAAAAGAAAAAAGAATTCAGATTCGAATTATAACCACGACCCATAAAAACACAAGCACCGATAAAATCGAATGAAATGCGAGAAGAAGTCGAAGAAAATTACGAGATCCGCCATCTTGATGAGACCTTCGAGGCGAGAGTCGTTCTTAATGTTGAGTCGATGAAACTGGATGCGATCGGCCCAGGGCGCCGAGACGCTTCCAGAAGGCTCTAGGAGGTGCTTAATCTTGTCATTGTAAACATCGACCGCCAACACCACATGCGGCGTTTCCGCCATGAGCTTCTCGCACAAGTGCGAGCCGATGAAACCTCCGGCGCCAATCATGCATATCGTGATCGGCTTGATCAGATTACCGTCCAGATCTACTCTTGCACTCGCCATTTCTGATTTTTGTCTTGCCTACAGGCTCTTGGCTCTACGGTGGTACCGTGGTACGTGTTATTTAAAGCTGGAGAAAGGGGGTATTTTATTTTAAATATATAATAGGTCATTTTCTTGTCCCTAGAGATTTTAGTTTTATTATTAGCCCATTTAAAATCTTTATTTTTAAAAATAATCTTACTTACATTAAATTTTATAATATAGTCTTATATTATTTATATACCCATCGTATTTTATCATTTTTTTCTATTTCAATTTATTAATGCAACTTAGTATAAATAAATTTACTAAATTTATTTACACTGTATATTTTATTTTTGAACTTGACATGCAATAGTTTTCTAATAATCATAAAAAATCGGTAAATCTATAAATAATCATGAAATTCATAAATAGTTTTAATTTTGACAATTTGATTTTAATTTGAGAAATATTTATTTATATTATAATAGTACATTAATAAATGATGAATGTATTGTATAAATTGTTATAATAATTTGTCAATTGAATACAAAAATAGTAAATTCATTATATAAATGATGAATGTATTGTATAAATTGGTATAATAATTAATAATTGGTCAATTGAATACAAAAATAGTAAATTCATTATTATAATAATAAATGATGATGATGATCTATCATTAGGATTCTAATAGTTTATCATTATTTTTTATTTTATTAATTTTTATTAAAATAATATTTTTATTATTTATTTTCAATTTAAAATTTGTAAAAGAATTAAGAAAAGGAAGAAAAATAAAGTCTGATTCTACATTAACTATTCCATACTGCAAATTGGAAAATTGTTCTTACTTTATTATTTATATATCAAATATCAACATTTTTTAGTAAATATGACTTTTTTTTAATGATAATGGAACTCAAACAATTGTGAAAATACAATTATACTTCATCAATATCTTTTCGGTTCACATTGTATAAAATTTCGAGCTAACACATCATTTTATTTACATATCAAATATTAACATTTTTTTTAGTAAATATGACTTTTTTTAATGACGATAAACTCACTGTCGTTACTCTTCGATGATAATTAAGTAAACATTTGGGCTAACACTTATAGCTCATATGTCATTGAGGTCCAAAATTTGGGTTGATTGGGTGTCAATTCACTCACTTGTACATTTATTTAGGACCGTTTATAATGTTTTTGATTTTAAGAAATTAGGTTTGGGAAAAGTATCCATCATGTACACGTTACGATGAAGTTGGTTCATTTGATTAGAGTTTGGAAAAATTTTGAATTCGGATTTTGCTATTTTTGGATTAGATCAAGTTATTATTGTTGAGAAATAATCATATATAAAAATCAAGAATTCATTATGTTAAATCATAAAAAAATTAATCGATAAACAGTGACGGAAACGTACAGTAATAGTACTTAATCTTTATAACAAGTTGTTCATCTTCCGAATCTAAGCGTTTTTTGTTTTTTTTGTAAGTCCTTTAGTTTTCTCCTTGAATCTAAATTTGATAACGGTGTTTCAGAGATAGAGAACGTGATAATACGTGATTTAAGAACCATAACCATTATAAAGATAATGTTGATAATCCTGATATTTCTGTTTTAACTCATTATAAAAGCAAAAATTACATTCTGGTATCTACACGTGAAAACGCATAACTTATTAAATACATTAAATTTCATTAACCAAAACTTTAATTTGAGTTTAACTTTAATAAACAACTAACAATATATAATTGATCTGTAAATCTCCGAAAATTTGAAGGTCAGTGCGAACCACATGCATACGAGTTATTAAATTCCTTGTGTATTTCGATTAATTATTTTAATTGCATAAATTAATTTTGTGGTGCATATTTACATGTTTAAAATATACTTTTCTACATGGTTGTATTAAAATATATTTTTAAAGGTTATTCGAGTTACGATCGAGGAACAGAGACCGAGGGCTGAAAAATAGAAATTTTTTTTATTAGTTAATTGTTTTTAATTATTTAAATTAAGGGTGATGTTTTCTCTTATTTTTGAAAATAAGGAGTTTTGAGGTGATTTTATTCGCAGAGACGTAAATTTTATCGGTGTTGGTTTTCAACAAAAATACGAACGTTTTGGCAACCCGGCTAATAAATTCACAAATTTATTTAAGCAAAATTATTTTATATATTTTAATTAAGCACTAATGGGTTTAATGGACATATTATACCATATTAATGGGCTCTAAGCTTGTACACACAATTTAACTAGTATAATATAGCTAAAAACCCCACCCCAAACCCTCATATGCACGCCACCTTCCTTGTGCAACTCAAACACTTTTCCCCCACCAGTAACAAGACACACACATCATAATTAGAGAGGAAAAGCTTGGGTTTTTGAAGAAAAATTCAGCCTAGAAGTCTACGTCACCGTTCTTCGCATCGTCGTTTCGTTTTCATGCGTAAAATAAGCAAAGGCACACCATACTCTTTCTTTTACTCATCTATCACACCATAGTATTTGTTTAAACATGTTTTGCATGAAAAATAAGTGACACTTTGTTTTATTTTTGTTCATGCATCAAAGGTAATTTTTAAAGCTTGATTTTTGTACCAAAAACATGTTTTATATGTACCTAATGGGGCTGCCATGAATTAGGATGTTAAGGGGCATGTTTTACACGATTTTAGGGTCCCAAGAACACACACCACATGTTGCCAAATGAACTAAACAAAGCTGGAACAGAAACTGTTGCTTGTGATCAAGGGGCTTGGTTTATGGGTTTTGCTACTGGACTTGGGTTCGGTTGGGACCAGGGCTTGGCTAGGGTCTGTTATGGGTCAAGGAAAGAGTCCTATCCATGCTAGGACTCGAGACCAGGGGCTGGGGAGGAGTCCTAGCAAGATAGGACTCCACCCGAGAGCAGCAAGGGAGTCGCGCAGATTGATGCAGCTGGTGCAGGGTTTGTTGGTTCGGCCAGTGGCTTTGGGCTGGGCTAGGTTAGGTCCTTAGGGTCCTAAAAAGGTGCACAAGGGGCTGGTTTAGGGTCTGGGTTGGTTGGCTAGGTCCTAGCAACAGAAACAAGAGTCCTTGTCATAGTGGGTTTTCTCGGCTGTGGCATGCAGCTGAAGTTGGAGCTTCGGTTTTGGAGCTTGGGGTCGAGTCTTTAGGTTCTAAGGGTCCAGGAGGGTTCTTGGGAGGGCTGTACAGGGGCTGGTGAAGCTTGGGAGGCTGTTGGCTCGAGGGGAAACACGAGAACCTTGAGAAGTAAGGAAGCGCGCGGCTGCTGTGCTTGTTTGGTGGCTCGCTGCGCAGGGTCCAGTGGTTTGGGCTGGTCTGGGTTGGGTCTAGTCGTGGGCCAGGGTTGGTAAGGGTCATGGTGGTTCGGTGGTGGCTCGACTTGAAGAGCCCTAGGCTAGCTAAGAGTCCTAGTGCAACTAGAACACCTCACACACACACATGCAAAATTTGGTCTACTGTCCATGTGCGTTTGAGCGACTTGGGGATGATTCCTTAGGCTGGGATTGATCAGGAGGGTGTCTAGGTGGGTTGGCTTGGGTTTGGCTTGATGTGGCTTGACCATGGCTCGAGTAAATTAGGAGATGGCTCGGGTGGTTCGATAAGGTGTCAATTTCGAATTATTAAGAAGTAAAATTAGAACCATGGTCCACGGGTGTGGTTCATGGCTCACAAGGGTAAAATAAATAATAAAAATGTTATCTTTAAAATTTGGGATCAAAATAATGAGTTTTGGATTTATCCTGGATTTAATCGTCTCACGAAACTTTAATTAAAGAATTAATTGAAACGCCTAGATTTAAGCTTAATAAAATTATGAAAAATTATATTTAAGCTCAAATAATTATTAAAAGTCTAAGTTTTTAATTTGGGAATTTTATATTAAAACGCATTAATATGTTATATTTAAAGATTAATTTAAAAGTCATCGATTTAAGCTAAGTAAAAATATGATAAAATTAATGTAAGCTTAAATAATTATTTGGGACATGGTAGAGTCAATGAAATTAAGAAAAAGTCAAAAATATGAAATTTTATGTCTAGGGATAAAACGGTAATTTTACTCCCGAAAATTAGTAAACGTCATGACAGTGTCCTGAATGCTGTTTTATATGCTAATATGATTATTTTCAATGATTATGGATATATATGAATTATTATATGTTAATATGTTAATTTTAAATGTTTATGAATTTTCATGATGTTAATATGTTTATTTTAAATGTTTATGATTTAATATTTCAAAACGTTATTTTAAATGTTATCATTTAATATGTTAAAATATTGGTTCTAAATGTTATGGATGTTTTTATGATTTAATATGCTAAAACGTTTATTTTAAATATTTATGATTTAATATGTCAAAACGTTTATTTTAAATGTTTTTGATTTAAATGTTTATGATATTAAAATGTTTATTTTAAATGTTTAAGGATTTTTATATGTTAAAACGTTTATTTTAAATGTTTATGGATTTTTATGACGAAACGATAACGTTAAAAGATATATTGCATGCTTGATTTAAAAGAAAAACATTATATGCATGTTTAAATTTTATAAAGTGATGAGAATATGAAACGTTAAAGGAAGTGAAGTAATTGTGACTAATACGATGATATGTTGGAGATATCGTGAGGGTGACTGTCCCAGTGGGAGCCCGACAATTGTATTTCCATGGACACGAATATGAATACCGATATATTAATACGTATTACCAATGCTCAGTTGAAGAGTGAGAGTGTTGCTGATATCCCCGTCGTCCAGTACTGTGGTTACATGTAGATGGATCCATCGCCCAACACGTAAACGAACACGAAAGTCACAATTAATGATCGGAATTCAACTAAAGAAAAAAAGAATACGTATATATTGATGATAATATGTATATGAATATGTTGAGGATGATATGAAAATGTTTATGAAAATATTTTTGTTTAAAGTTTATGCATCATGATGAAAATGATATTTTAAGTACAAATATTTTCACTGTTGTATGTGATCTGTATATATAGTACTTGTTATCAAGATTATGGGGTGTTGAGTCTTTAGACTCACTAGGTGTGATTGATGCAGGTGATTATGAAAATGATGGAAGTCTTGATGGTTGACTTTACTGGACTGAAGGTGTACATAACCCGAGGGCCGACGTTAGTTTTCCGCACTAGTAATTATTTATGATTTTAAGTTATGTTGAAGAGATTTATACGACTTTTTATTTATGTTTATGAGTGGTTTTTGAGAGGTTATAGTATAAGCTATACTTTTCAAATAATGTTTTAGGTTTAGTAAAATGCTTAACGATTTTATACTTTAAACTATTTCTTTTGATTTTTAAATGTTAGTTGGTTGATTTAATTTTAAAAATGGTGCAAAAATATTTTATATATATGTAAATGTTTCGGCCGAATAGTATAGGTTTAATAACAAATAAAAATTCTAACACTTTTTAAGAAAACTAGTAGTGGACGTTTCATATTCACTATAAGCTCTTAAGCTCTTAGAACATAAAATTGATATGGCAATATGTGTTTTGAACATGTTTACATTATTATATCTAAGTTCTGATGGAGTTTTTTATTCGGTAAATTTCAAAAAAATGCATCTGTCAATCTTTCAATTAAGATTCAGTACCTAGCCATAATTTTTTAAAAATCAGTACCTGACAAATCTATACTTTTAGTTTTAACACCTCACAAAGCAAAATTTACATTTTTACCCTTTATTATTTAAATAAATATATTATTTTAGCCACAATATTACATGTGTCTTCTCCATTTAAAATATAATTTTAAAAAAAATTGTTTTTCAATTATCATGGAATAAAAATAAATACTTACTTTGACATATAAAGTACCTATTATGGGGTTTCAGATACTTGATTTCGCTATTTGAATACTCCAAATATATAAGAAAATACTATATTCGAGCATTCACCATAATTTCAGTCATTGTTAGTCTTTTCACGAAAAATGCAATAGATGACTTATTCATGTCATTTTATTTTTTAAAAAAAACATAGGTAATCACTCATCTTGAAATAAAATTAAGTATTTATTTTGACCTACAAAATACTTATTTTGGAGTTTCAAATGCTTGATTTGATTCTTTGAATACTCCAAATGTATAAGAAAATACCGGATCTTCAAGCTATCATAATAAATTCCATAATTGTTGATCTTTTCATTGAAAATACATTTAGATGACTAATTTAAGTCATCTAATATTTGAAAAAATATAGTTTATCACTCATTGTTGAATTAGAAAAAGTACTTATTTTGATCGATAAAATATTTATTTTGGGGTTCCAAATATTTGATCTGGCTATTTGAATACTTCAAATGTGTAAGAAAATACTTAAGTTTCAAGTAATATTAAATGACTTTGGATGGTGTCATTTGTGAAGTTAAAATGTGATACTTAAATTGGTACAAAGAGTATCTAATTAAAGTCTATAAATACATTATTTTATCCCGTAAATACTCATATCCAATTATTTGAGGATGCCAAAATATAATTTGAAGTTAATATTAAGTGACATCGATGATGATATTCGTGAAGTAAAAATATTGATATCTAAATTAATACAAATAATACATAATTCGAGTCCACAAATACTTGATTTTATCATTTAAATACTCAAATTCGATTGAGTATGTAAAAATATATAATTTGAAGATAATATTGAATGTTCTTTGATGATGATATATGTGAATAAAAATGTGATACATAAATTGGTACAAATAGTACCTGATTTGATTTCACATATACTTGATTTTACCTTTTAATACACAAATTTGATTATTTTGGGATATAAAATAATATAATTTCAAGTGATATTCGAATAAGCAACGTAAGTTCACCAAGTGTTGGTATTTTTATGGAAGATACATTTGGATGACATATTCATCTCATTTAATATTTTTTAAAAAAAAAAAACAAATTCTCACCTAAACATGAAAATTTTAAAGTACTTATTTTTACTTGAGAAGTACTTAATTTGAGTTTGAAAATATTTGATTTCGTAAATGAGATACTCATAATATGTATTAAAATACTGGATATTCGAATAGGCCACGTAAGTTCACTAAATATTAATATTTTCATGGAATAAGTATTTGGATGACATATTCATCTTATTTTAAAAAAATTTTGTAAAAGAAAAAACAAATTCCCAACTAAGTATGGAAATTCTAAAGTACTTATTTTTATTTGAGAAGTGCCTAATTTGAGATTAAAAATATTTGATTTAGTACATAAGATACTCATAATATGTAATAGAATACTGGATATTCGAATATGCAACGTAAGCTCACCAAGTGTTTATCTTTCCTTGAAAGATGCATTTGGATGACATATTCATCTCATTTAATACTTTTTTTGTAAAAACAAAACAAAAACAAAAACAAATTCTCAACTAATTATTGAAATTTTAAAATACTTAGTTTTATTTGAGAAGTATCTAATTTGAGTATGCAAATACTTGATATCTTGAATAAGATACTCACAATATGTATTAAAATACAAGATATTCGAATATGCAACGTAAGATCACCAAGTGTTGATCTTTCTATGGAAGATGCATTGATACGAAGAGTATCTAAATTGGTGAAGTTAAAATATGATAGCTAAATTGATAAAAAGAGTATCTAATGCGAGTTCGCAAATATTTGATTTTACTTCCTAAATACTTATATCCAACTATTCGATGATGTCAAATTATATAGTTTGAAGTTAATATTGAGTGGTTTTTGATGATGACATCCGTGAAGTAAAAATATGATACCTAAATTAATACAAATAATACCTAATATGAGTCCACAAATACTTGATTTTACTATTTAAATACTCAAATTCGATTATTTGATGATGTCAAAATATATAATTTGAAGTCAATATTGAGTGGCCTTTGATGATGAGATATGTGAAATAAAAATGTGATACCTAAATTGTTACAAGTATTACAAAATTAGATTCCACTGATAATTGATTTTACCCTTTACAAATTCAAATTTGATAATAAGTATAATGAAAGAATATTGATACATATATGAATACTAGTGAAGATGATATCAAATGAAGTATCGCCTTGTCATTTAATGAATACCAATAAGTATTGTGAATGAATATTAATGATATTATAAATTAATACTCATAAGTATAAAGAAAAAAATACTAATAAGTACAATGAATAATTACCAATAAGTATTATGTCAAATAAGTATAATTTTCAAATAAATCATTCCATGAATATCAAAAAGTATTGTAAATTAATATTGATGAGTATTTTATAAATAATTAATCTTAGACTCGATAGCTATGCTTAAAGTGCAAACTTCAAGCTCATTTACGAACTATGTTCATAATGCATCTCTCAATTAGTACATCATGAATAATGAACTATATTTATTTATTTAAATGACATGAATAAGTATACTAATGAATTTTTCATGGAAAGATTGTCTATTCGAATATCCAGTATTTTAATGCATATTGTGAGTATCTCATTTACGAAATCAATTAGTTGCAAACTCAAATTAGGTACTTTTCAAGTAAAACTAAGTACTTTAAAATTTTCATGCTTATTTGAGAATATTTGTTACCAAAAAAATATTAAATAAGATGAATATGTAATCTAAATGCATCTTCCATGGAAATACCAATACTTGGTGAACTTACGTTGCATATTCGAATATCCAGTAGTCTATTACATATTATGAGTATCACGTGTATCAAATCAAGTATTTACAATATGAAATTAGGTACTTCTCAAGTAAAATTAAGTACTTTTAAATATTCATGCTTCTTTGGGAAATTGGTTTTTTTTTTTTTACAAAAAAATATTAAATCAGATGAATATGTTATCCTAATTCATCTTCCACAGAAATACCAACACTTGGTGAACTTACGTTGCATATTCGAATATCCAGTATTCTATTACATATTATGAGTATCTCATGTACCAAATCAAATATTTGAAATATGAAATTATGTACTTCTCAAGTAAAACTAAGTACTTTAAAATTTTCATGCTTATTTGAGAATTTGTTTTTTTTTTTTACAAAAAATATATTAAATAAGATAAATATGCCATCCAAATGAATCTTCCATGGAAAGCCAACACTTGGTAAACTTACGTTGCATATTTGAATATCCAGTACTCTATTACATATTATGAGTATCTCTTGTACCAAATCGAGTATTTGCAAACTCAAATTAGGTACTACTTATCCAAATGCATATTCCATGATAATACCATCACTGGGAGAGTTTACGTTGCCTATTCAAATATCCAATATTTTAATACATATTGTGAGTATCTCATTTATGAAATCAAATAATTACCAACTCAAATTAGGTACTTCTCAAGTAAAACTAAGTACTTTGAAATTGTCATGCTTATTTCGGAATTTTTTTTTTACAAAAAATATATTAAATGAGATGAATATGTCATCCAAATGCATCTTCTATGAAAAACCAACACTTGATGAACTTACGTTGCATATTTGAATATCCAATGTTCTATTACATATTATGAGTATCTCCTATATCAAATCAAGTATTTACAAACTCAAATTAGGTACTTCTCATCCAAATGCATGTATATTCCATGAAAATACCAACACTTGGAAAATTTACGTTGCTTATTCGAATATCCAATATTTTAATATATACCGTGAGTATCTCATTTACGAAATCAAGTATTTGCCAATTCAAATTAGGTACTTCTCAAGTAAAACTGAGTACTTTAAAATTTTCATGTTTATTTGAGAATTTTTTTTTTTTACAAAAAATATTAAATGAGATGAATATGTCATCCAAATGCATTTTCCATTGAAATACCAATACTTAGTGAATTTACGTTGTCTGTTCGAATATTTAGTATTTTGATACATATTGTGAGTATCTCATTTACGAAATCAAGTATTTGCAAACTCAAAATAGACATTTCTCAAGTAAAACTAATTAGTTTAAAATTAAATGCTTAGTTGGGAATTTGATATTTTTACAAAAAAAATATTAAATGAGATGAATATGTCATCCAAATACACAATTCATGAAAAGACAAACAATGACTGAATTTATGGTGATCGTTTAGGATTCAGTATTTTCTTACACATTTAGAGTATTTAAAGAGCCAAATAAAGTATGTGGAACTTCAGAATAAATACTTTTTATGTCAAAATAAGTACTTAATCTTATTTCATGATGAGTGATGAACTATATTTTTTAAAAAATAAAATGACATGAATAAGTCATCATAATGTATTTTTAATGAAAAACTAACAACGACAGAATTTATGTTGATTGTTAAAAAATGTAGTATTTTTTTTTACACATTTGGAGTATTCAAATAACAAAATCAAGTATTTGAAATCTCATAATAGGTACTAATATTTTGGTAAATGGAAAACACACAATTAATTTGATGGATAAAATTATATATTTATTTAAATAATAAAAGGGCAAAAATGTAAATTTATCTTTGTAGGGAGCTAAAACTAAGTTTGTAGTGTTGTCAGGTATTAGATTTGTAAAAAAATTCTTCTAGGTACTGAATATTAAATGAAAGATATACATATGTATTTTTTTCAAATTTACCCTTTTTTATTTTATTTTATTGTATTTGAAAAAAAAAAAATTAAATGGTCCCAATTGATTCTCAATCTCTCATCTACCACGGAGTAATGATTCCACTTGAAAAAATCTATTTAGATAAGTATTTATAAAAGTTTTTTTTTTTATCTAAAAAGGTGTTCGTACAATTATTTTACAAAAACTTTTAATTGTAATGTTTTTCCATTAAATTTTTTTAATAACAAAAATTTTAAAATATTCGTCCATATGTAACACGCCAAACCGATCCAAAAACTAGTGACAATACAACCATTATTTCATAGTACAGAAATTTGATTGTCCTTCTGAATTTTTCAATAGCGAGTGGGCTCACGTAAGTTTTGTTTCCATGCTACTATGCTAGAAATTAATTGTTCCGAAAATTCAAGTAACGACTAATTTGAACCTGTCGGGTGTTGTGGCACAACTGTATGTTGGTTATGGTTTTTGAATTGACTAGTAAAGTACACGTGATTCACGTGCAAAAACAAATATTTTTATTTACAGCTTATATTTGTGTAAAATAATCGGGAAATTGATCTTCAATATCTAGCTCTCGATTTTTTTTGTTCAGTCCCTGAGTACTTTTTTAGTATCACATTTTCACATGAAGTGTACCATATTTCCACATGAAGTGTACCATATTTTGTATGACATAATACCACAATTTTGTGGGTAGGGAGTGAACCCAAAAAAATATTTTGATCGGATATTTTTCACCAACTTCTCCTAAAATAATTATTATATGTTTTAATAAAATTTTTAATTTCAAAATTTTCTGCTCAAGTTCATTTCGTGTGCTTTTTGGTTTTAGTGGGTTTCTTTTGATTTAAAGATGACTTTTTGTATTCATGATTTCTAGTTAAATAATCGAAATGATTCAGTACCCAATTAAGTAATAGAAATGATTGGTGTTATTTATTTATTTGTTTCGTAACTCGAAGTTTCTGTTCTTAATAAATTCCTGGAGAAACCAATAATTTGCGAACAATATTAGTTATATATGTCTCAATTGACAAATTTGTACGACATACTCGTACAAAAAAAATATTAATAAAGAGAATTAAATTTATAACAATTAATCAAATATTTATTTATAAAGAAACACTTCACTTACTCAAAACTTCTAAATGAAAATGATTGACGTTCTTTAGTTCCACGTGAATGTGGATGGACTACAATTTACCGACAAATAGTAATCGTCATGATATTTTGAATTCGCATCAAGATTCTGTACAAAATAATTTTTTTTTCTTTTTTTTAAAAAGTAATATGACATATAAATTAATTCGGAAATATGAGATACAACGTTCATAAACCATATTAGAATATTTTCAAACAAGTCTTTCGATTGAATGAGAAGAAGATAAAGTTTTGTTAGCTAGAAAGTGAGCTGCACCATTAGCAGATCGACGCATATGTTGAATTGACTTAAACTTAGAGGGCCATGCTCTTCGCAAGGGATAAGCTTAATTCGATTAGTAATCATGGAATCCGAGTAAATGCATACATTAATCAGGCCAAGATGAAAGCATAAATCCAAATCACTTTTGATTGCAAACAATTTCGCACAAGTTAACTAATCTGGATACCGAATAGGACATGCTAACGCCCCAACAAGAAGCTCTTGAGCGTCTCGCACCACTACCCCAATATTAACTTTGTTTTTCCATGACATTGAAAAGAGGGTAGCTTTGGGATCCAAGGATCTCTCCTTGCAACAATACTTTGTACATGACCCACTCTCCGACACAGTTCTTTCTTAATAAGCTCCCGACTCCACAGTAGTGATCGCCAAATGTACGATGGGTTATTCTCCAAACCAGCCATCATAATATCCACACATGTTTAAAGTAGTGGGCTTTGAGTATTCTCTCCATCAATGAATTGGGCAATTGAATAATCATCCACGCTTGTTTAGTGATCAATGCTTTGTTGAAAGCAGAAACTCGTCGAAATCCCAATCCACCTACCCCTTTTGGGCAACATAAGCTATCCCACTTCGGCCAAGAGTTTGCCACTTTAACTCCATTCGACTCATTCATATGCTTTGCTCATTTTCTGAAGAGAAATCCATTGGACTCATTCATATTCTTTGCTCATATCCAACTAAGATATGCAAAATCCTGTTTTGGCCTTTCTATTGTTCTTTATCCAATTCATAAACTCAAACCACATGTAAAATTATTACATATTAAACCCAACCAGTGTTCTTAAAATCGGACATAAAACCCAAATGGGATATATTTGATTGAGATTTTTTTTTAAGACAAATCAACTGTTATTGTTTGCTTGTTTCATGGGTTGTCTTCTTCCTCTTGGTTCATCTTTTAAAACTACAACACCCCAAATATAAATCAAGTATTATAGAAAAAACAAAAATTATATACGACGACGATGTTATATCAGGTGGGCCTGGAACTACACAAAAACCCATTTACAACAACGGATCCCTATCATTGTAAAAACTGAAATGTTTGAAATGAGTACGATTTGGGTTCATAGATTGTTTTGTTATGGGATACAAGCCACATAGTTTGGTATACATGATAAGATAAACATGTGATATATAATATAAAGATAAATTAAAGATAAATAAGATGTATGCTATTATATTTAATGTTTGGTATGATTTTAATAAGAGTGATTAAATTTATATATTAGATTGTAATGACAAAATTAACCTTATAATAATAAAATTTTATAATTTCAAAGTTGTTGCTTGAATTAATAATTATCTGTTCATAATAAATTTTATAATTTCAAAATTTGTGTTACAATTTAAATATAATTTTAAAAAATTTATTTGACAATTTAAATATCATTTTATTTTTATAAATTTATGGCAAAAAAGAAAGAAAAATCAAAAAAATAATTATGTAATTTATTAAATTTAGAACTACATGTAATACTCAAAAAAATTGAAACACAATAAACTAATATTGATTATTTTCTAAAAAATCAAAATAACTAAAATTAACAAATTAAAATCCCTACGTGTTTCAAACTGGATTTCCATATCAAACGATAGGGTTTAGGATTTTTATATATTGAGAAAAATTAAGTCATTTATGGTGTTTTTTTTATTATCAAATTAAAAATTATCACATCTCATAAAAGGGATATTTTATCCTTGTATAAAATTATTTATCAATCATGGGCTTTCTAAAAAGGTACCAAACGTGGGATAAAGATGATTATTTATCAATCTCTCTTATCCAGTGTTCCAAACTATACCTAAAGGTGTAGTTTTGCAGTTTGTTAGTTAAAGAAATTGGTTTCAAAATTTCAAATTTTGGTTGTATGAATTTTGACTGTATGAATTTTGACTGGATTTAATAACTAAATAAGAATGTTAAACTGAAAATTTTCAAATTGTTTCTAGGTTTTGGCAACTGTGTTGGTAGCTTTTTTTTAAGAGTAATCATAGTGCAGTTTTCATGGTTTTTTTTTTTTTTTTAAAAATCAAACCCAATTTTCATGTGAGGAGAGTTAGTCTTCTTAAAAAATAATCATGGTTTTACATGTAGAATTAGTTTTATGATTTTGAACGATTTCGGATGGTTGTTGTAGGTTTACTGTTTTTTTTTCATTGTGAATGATCAAATAGAGTGCAAAATATTAGAACATATATTTAAATTGATTCGAAAACAATAACAATAAAATGTCTTTCAAAATTAAAGTATAAGTCAAATCATAAAAATAAATAAAACAATTAAAACTATAATCAAGATTAAAATATTCCTACTAAAAAAATAAATACTCTAAACAAATACAAGACTAATTTTAAGAATATTTTTTAAAAAAAATTAAATTTTTTTTTTGTAGGAGGAAGAATTTTTGTCAAGAGTTGAGATAAAATTAATGAATATTTTTTTTTAAATTGAGTATGTTATTTATATATTATTACAAATTGATGAGTTTTTTGACCAAAAAAAAAAAAACCTCATCATATATACGGTGCGGTTTATGGTTATTATTTTTAATCATAATTTTTTTTTATAAAAAAATAAGAAAAAACATCACGATACAATTCAATTCAGACGGTTAATAAAAAAATTTTGATGACCATGTTTCTTTTTAAAGAGAAAAGAATGAACCATATGTTTTTCATTACTTCAGAATGTTAAAGCTGATTTTGAATAATTACTTTAATTAGGTTTCAAACATGTTATTATTTGTGTTGACGAAGTTTTGTGTGGAAAAAATCATTTTGTAAAATCAAGAACGAATAGATATCAAAATAAGGCAAATATAAATCATATAAAAGATAGAGATGAAAAAAAACTTAATCGACAGAGAGTCACGTCACATGAACATATCCTAAAACCATGATTGTCTCCCTACGCGCAAGTATTACATACAGATCTTGGGCATAAATGATGCTGTCTCTATTTTCCTTTTTGAATCTGTGATTGTTTCCCGTGGCAATACGGCAGGTGCTGGTAAGGGTTTTCTTTTCCCCTTCTTTTTCTTCCCTCTTGTCCTTCTATTTTTTTTTCTTATATTTCTTTTTTTTTTGGTTTGATTTCTCTGAATTTGTTGGAATCACGGGTATCCGGCTTGGGGCTAGGGTAGTCGCTGGGTCTGGGTGGGTGCTGGACCAGGAGGGATGGGGCTTTATAGATTTTGGGATTTCTGGTTGCCGAAGTTTGAAATTTGAACTTACTTACAATGTGCATACTTCTTCGACTCCGACATTATTTCGCAAAGGCTCCTAATTATGGATTTCGATGCTTAGTGCTGTTTGTATTTAAACCATAAGTTTTGTGTTTCAAAACTTTTGAATTTAGATGTAAGTTTCGATGGTTCTATTGTTCTCGCATTAATTCATTATTGTAGTGGCTTGGCTTGACTTGACTACTTCCTATGTGGTCAAACTCTTGATTTCCTATTCTTATATGGACTTCAATTTGTTGTTTATCCTGACTTTCTGTTAGGATACTTCTTAAATTTGATCAAGAATTGAACTCATAATATATATCTATGTAATTATTCTTTGTTGAAAAGCCTGCGTATGTTAGTTTATTAAAAAAAGACATTTATAAGGGAAGGATATCAATTTTTATTTATAAGACACTATAGAACTGTACATTGTTTGGTGTAATACTTCCTATCTTACTGCTGTTATCAATGTACCGGTTTGGTGGTTGTTTTAGTTGGAAGAGGTTATTAAATTTGTGCTTCCTCATTGAGCAGGAACAATGGACTCTGATGACAAAAGTACAGTCTCTACTTCGTTTACTGAGGCTTCAGCTCCAGCTTCTGACGATGAAATGGTTGTTTCTGCAATGGATACAACTTCTCTTCGACCAGCACAACCGGTAATTGCACCCACCATCTTAACCCCGGGCTTTCCTCCTATCGCCCCAATACCTGTTGTGCCTCTCCCAATTCCTCGGTCATTAGCGCCACTGCCCGCCCGCCCTACTGTCATTAGACCGCCTTTAGGCCAGAATGGAGACTCAAAAGCTAGTGATTCAGATTCTGATCAAGATGAGTCTGGATATATTCGTCCTCCCACGGGATCAAATCATGAGTATGAAATCTCTGAAGAAAGCAGGCAGGTTAGAGAGAGGCAAGAGAAAGTGATGCAGGAACTTTTGATGAAGCGTCACGCGGCTGCTATGACAGTTCCAACCAATGATGGAGCTGTTCGAACCCGACTCCGACGGCTTGGTGAACCTATAACTCTCTTTGGGGAAAGGGAGATGGAGAGACGTGACCGTTTGAGGGCACTTATGGCAAAACTTGATTCTGAAGGCCAGCTGGAAATGCTGATGAAAGCACATGAGGATGAAGAAGCTGCAGCCATGATGGCACCATCCAAACCAGATGAAGATATTCAGTATCCCTTTTACACCGAAGGTTCACAAGCACTTTTAGAGGCCCGTAAAGAAATTGCAAAATATTCGATAGTTAAAGCTGCTTTGCGCCTTCATCGTTCAAGGAAGAAAAGGGATGATCCTGACGAGGATTTGGATGCTGAGATAGATTGGTCTTTGAAACAGGCAGAAAAGTTGGTCTTGGATTCCAGTGAGATAGGTGATGATCGGCCTCTTTCTGGATGCTCAATTTCACACGACGGGAAGATGCTTGCCACCTGGTAATCTACACTGTCTATTATTCTTACCATGTGTATGTATATATGTTTGAGTTAACTGGACACTTTCTTGTGCTCGTCTTAGTTTTTCACTTGCGATCCCATGTAGCAGTGGCTATGCAGGTGAGGTGCATTTAGGTTGTTAACCACTGTCAAATTGTACCACATCTGATGTGCTATTCTCTTACGATTGATGTAAATCCTTTCCTCATGAAGTTTGGTATTCTACTTTATCTTTTTGAACTTCTTTTCATACGTGTTAGTGCCTGCTTGTGCATATCATATTCTGTATGTGATTCCGGTTATTTCGAGAGTTTCTACTGTAATGATAAGTATAATTTCATCATAGCCCTCAAATTTGTCTGAGAGGTTTAATTATGTGATTCCCTTCACATTTTCTGGTGATATATTATAGTTTGTTTCAATCCCTGCAAGATATCGTGTTTAAAGAATCCATACTTCTATTTATTTCCTTTTCCATCTTTCCGTAGTTCTTTAAGTGGGGTTGCAAAGTTATGGACCATGCCCGAAGTGAATAAGGTTTCTGCACTAAAGGGCCACTCAGAAAGAGCTACAGATGTTGCATTCTCTCCAATAAACTATCAATTGGCTACCGCCTCTGCTGATAGGACCGCAAGATTATGGAATCCAGAGGGTGCAGTTCTGAGAATATTTGAAGGTCATTTGGATCGTCTTGCTCGTATCGAATTCCATCCATCTGGAAAGTACTTGGGCACAGCTAGTTTTGACAAAACTTGGAGATTATGGGATGTGGAGACTGGTGAGGAGTTGCTTCTTCAAGAAGGCCATAGCAGGAGTGTGTATGGATTGTCTTTTCACTATGATGGCTCATTAGCAGCATCTTGTGGACTGGATTCTCTTGCTCGAGTGTGGGACCTAAGGTCTGGGAGGAGCATTCTTGCTCTGGAAGGCCATGTCAAGCCAGTAAGGCTCGCTGGGTTTTTTAGATTAGTTGTTCTTTGCCTCTCTTTTACTCCTGCTTTGGCTTAGTTTTTTATGATAACCATTTTGTCATGTGTGGTTTCAGGTTCTTGGCCTCAGTTTTTCTCCCAACGGTTATCATTTAGCTACTGGTGGGGAAGATAACACATGCCGAATATGGGATCTGAGGAAAAGAAAATCTTTGTACATTATACCTGCTCATTCTAACCTTATTTCTCAAGTCAAATTTGAACCTCAGGATGGATACTTTTTAGTTACTGCTTCATATGACATGACTGCTAAGGTGTGTATACATATTCTAAACTATGACTTCTGGAAAGGTTTTTAACATGCCGGCTAGGTTTTCTCTCTCTTTTGGTTTTATTCGTGAAACTTATCATAGCATTTCATTTCAGGTCTGGTCCTCGAGAGATTTCAAGCCTGTGAAGACTTTGTCTGGTCATGAATCAAAAGTCACCTCGCTTGATATTGTGGGAGGTCAGTCCCTCTGAACATCGGAGGCTTAGTATGATTTTATGTTTACAGTTGCCTATGGTTATGATCTTTTTGGGTGTTTCTTTGTCGCCAATTTTTTTAAATAAAATGCAATAAAAAACTATTTTTCTTTTAAGTTGGAATTTTTGCATCATGTCATTTTCCTTTGGCTTATTGTTGATTCGTGGAAGGCGGATGCTTATTATTAATTTAATTGATTTTAATAAATACTTCAGGAGCTATATGATAAATCATCCAAGGTTGTTGTGTCATTTTATGCAGATGGACAGTGTATTGCGACTGTTTCACATGATCGAACTATCAAATTATGGACAAGTAAAGAAAGTGAGAAAGAGAAGGCAATGGAAGTTGACTGAAAGACCTGAATGAGATTTGGTTAGCTGTCCTGTCCTGTCGGGCTCTTTCGTGATACAATTAAATCGCATGTCCTGATTTTGAAAGGCCTGATAGGCGCAGATACTGAGTGTTGTTCATTTGTTAATTTGTCCCAACACACTTGCGGTACCTTTTGCATAGGTTTTCGTTATCTCGCATTTTGGGCATGTTCCTTCTATTTGAGGTTACCTGAGAGAACCATGATAGGTTGGTTGGTTTGACGTTCTTGGTTAGTGGGATTACTGGGATAAGCATCTTTTATAACGGAAGGCTGTTTTTTATAATATATATATATATATATAAATTGAGCTAGTAAACAAAAGGCTACGCAAGGAGATGGGAATTTGTATTATTGTTGAGCCGAAAAATGCCGCTGTCTCTAGTTGAGGTGTAGTTTTACATTAACGTGAGTATCTATGTGTCAAACGCTTGATATATATCACTTTCGAGTAATATTTATCTTTCCCTCTGAAATCACAAAATAGGTGCTCAAAAGTAATGGGATTTCTAATTTATCAGATCTTGTGTAGATCGCATTTTCTTCTTTCTTTATAATTACTAGTTTTTTTAAGGGTTATTTTCCTGCCTTGTTCATAGGATATTGATAGAAATCTGCGGTGTTAAGCTGCAGCAGAATACAAGTTATAACTATTGTGTACATATAAACGTTATATGTGATGCACATGTTTGCAGCCACTATGATGGACGTTTGAAAAATTTTCACATTGACAATCAATGTCTTTGAGGGGACAAAGGTATAAATGTATTACTTAATTGGACACGGTCCAACAATTACAACTAAGATGAATTGTAGGGGGCATTCGTAAGCGTTGCCCTGTAAATGAATAAACATTGTCATGACGCAATACAAGCACTCAAATTTAGCCTTTTCACCATTTTCCTGCTCAAGCAGGATAATAGCCACAAGGAAAAAAACGGAAGAACCAACCTCAACATAAGCAGAGGGAGAGTATGCAAAAATGGCACCTTACTTGAGATTCAATATGGATCAAAGACAAAACTAAATCGCAATTTATGACTGTTTTAAAGGGTGTGCTTTAAACTTGGAATCGGTCCTTCTCGATAGGAGTTACATAGATAACAATGTTTCCGATTCTGATCTCCATTGCTTCCCTTTAAACTTGGAATCACAGTCTTTCTCAGAAGAAGTTACATCGATAGCAATGTTTCCGACTCTGACCTCCATTGCTTCCCTTTCATCATTCTCACATTTCTTGTCAGAACCACCATTGTCAATCACCTTTAAAGACAGAGGCGTAAGCTGTCGCCGCCGTCCTATAATCCATGGATGATTAAGGCATTGTGCCGCAGTTGGTCTTTTCTCAGGCACAAATTCTAACATCTGGACAAGAAAATCTGCCATCTCATTCGCATTCTGTTCAGAGAACTCGTATTTTTCCACGAGCAACTTATCAAGAGGCCAAAATTTTAACCTTTTAATATGTCTCAGATCTCCAAATCTGTTAAAGAATTCACGTGAGTAACGCCCGCCTAAGGCAACCTGCAGATTATGTTCATCAAGCAAAACAGTGGAGTTCAGAAAGTATATACTAAGGGCAGCACAAGCTGCACAGTGCTTGCCTTGCCACATGCAATTTCAAAGAAGATTTTATTTCGAGGGTATGGTAAAAAATAAGCAAACAGAACAGCTCACCTTGCGTGGCATCGTTCCAAGAAGCTCCATCATCAAGGCCAAATGATCCTTCGGAAGCAATAAAAGTATTAGGTATATGACATTAACAGTAGATGAGTATTAACAATTTCAAAATATGTTATATTATATACATGCCAAAAAAGGATTTCTCGGTGGTTATTTATATAAATGGACACTTACAAACTAGACCCACACACAAAAAAGAAACAATGCCTTTTCCTATTGAATCTAGAGTTGAGAAAAATTCATTTGAAAATAAAGTAGCAACCAATTCTGGTAAACCCCTACATTTTTGGACGTCCAAGCAACGACTTTTGTAAAAAAATAGAGGCGGCCTCCTACATTGATTAGATGAGTAAATAATTATGTAATAGAAACATGGAAGAACACAGATTAAGCTAAGACAGGCCCGACTAAGCTAGTTGAACAGCCATGCCGTGTGTGATACAATTAAAATGTATATTACCTAGAACAAAGAAGGGGGTCCACATACCTCATCACGATCATAATTATCACCGGTATGTGGATCAAATAAAACATCACCAGTTGCCAGTTCAAAGCAAATACAAGCAAGTGACCATATATCAGCTGATGTTGAGTACTTAGAACCTAAAATAACCTCTGGACATCTATATTGCCTCGTCTGAATGTCACTTGTGAATTGTTTGTATGTCCAACATCCATTTCCAAAATCAACTAACTTGCACTTTAGGTCAATCTCAGCCAAGAGCTTCTGCCTCTCAGATCGACTCCCTCTCTTACGAACCTTAGTTCCTTTACATTCAACATTTGCTCCATTATTAGTTTCTGCTTCTGCAACTGAAGTAATCCTTCCTTCTTCAACAGACTCTCCATTGGACTTACCATACAGCTGAGAAGCTTCAGGACTACTTGCTTCATCATCAAGCTCGGCTCTATTGGAACCTTCTGGCCCAACGCATTTCTGAGCTGCTCGCTTGGCTTTTCTTCGAGTTTTCTTTTTCTGGTTCTTAGTCAGGCCGCTATACGAACTATTCTGATCATTAGAAGGCTCAAGCTTCGGCACAATCTTGCTTTTACTGGATGGGAGAACAAGAGGGGCACCTGACTTTCTCGGATCTTTAGCTGGATCTATCATAGACAGGAGTAGTATGTTCTCCGGCTTCAAATCTGTATGTATGATTGATAGCTGACGATGAAGATAATCCAATCCCACCAAAACGTGGAAGCAGATTTCTTTAGCCATGTGAAGAGGAACACCTCTGTAGTCTGCATATTTAATCAGTGTCAACAGGTTGTCTCCTAAATACTCAAAAACCATACACACATGCTGTCCATTTGGCCCTGAATGCTTGAAATGATCCAAAAGCTTCACAACACATTTATCGTCTTCTGGATCACCTTCAGCTATCTGTTTCAATATTGTCACCTCATCCATTGCAGCTTCTGTGTAATGTTCAGCGCTCTTTTGAACTTTCAGAGCTACATAAATCTAGTGCCAAATACGTAAAAGAAAATAAACATACAAAAATCAGTTCCCTCTTTCAATTACACCAATCATGAGAAAACTAGCTAAATGTTCCACCCTTGCGCACAAAGTAGAGTGAGTTTTTTAGCCAACCATTTTTTTAACGCAATCATTAATTTTCCTCCAATAAAACCACACAATTAAAATAACCAAGCTGAAAAAATCAATCTCACCCGCTACCCACCTTAACACAACTATGACTAAAAAAGCCTTGTTTTCGGTAAAAGCTTTTACATTGATAAAAGAAACAATAATAGTCATTTGGAGGTCTTTGCTTATTCCTAGAATAATCAAATGGGTTGAACAACACTCCAACAACGGAAAATTAACATCAATCGCAAGATTCATTCACCAACACAAGGAGCAAAAAATAAAGTGAGATGAAAAAAGGACAATAACGAGAAAATGTACAGATTTACTAGTGTCCCAGGCCAGCCACACAGTGGAGAAGTGTCCCCATCCAAGCTTGCTCTGAACAACGTATCTACCGTTCTTGAAGGAATCGCCGATCCTCACAGCGTGATAGCCGCCGCGCTTGTAATCCTCGGTCCCCTCATCCTCCGAGCTGTACTCACTGGTCTCGCTATGGTATTCGCCATTGATCCTCGCGGCCGCCGTATCCTCCTCCGCCATGGATCGATCGATCAATAGCACTACAACTCCGGTAATTCGAAAGGTTGCAGAAGAGTGTGACAGTGACGTCGGATAGATTAGGGTTTAGTTTCTTAATTGGAACAACGGAGAAGAAGATGCGCGAGGAGGCGTCTTTTTGCACTACTGGCATCGCCTAAAATAATAGATACAACATAATTATATATATTTTTTAATTTATGAAAACAATAATTATTAAAAAAAAAACATATATATTAGTATATTACAAAGAAATAAAATAAAAATTTTAATGATGCATTATTTTAAGGGTGAATTGGAGAAAAATACATATGTCCATGATTTATTTAAGATTCAGTACACATCACTTTTTTTTTTGTATTTTAATACCTGACAAAAGACAAACTTAGTTTTTACTACATGTTTCATGTATTTTTACCTTTTTACCCTTTTAATTAATAAAAAATTATATAAATACTATTTTTTGTTGGTCATCTTCTCTTTCCACTCATCATTCCCGATGCATTTGGATGACATGTAAATTGAATTTAAATTTTTTTTATTTAAAAAAAAACAAATTCGCAACTAATTGAACTTTTTGGAATACTTAGTTTTACTTGCGAAATACTTAATTTCAATTTTAAAATACACGATTTAGTAAATGAAATACTCATAATGTGTATTAAAATACTGAATATTCGAATATGCAACGCAAATTCACCAAATGCTCGCATTTCTAGCCAAGATCCATTTGGATGACATGTTCATTTCATTTAATTATTTTTTTATTGTTAAAAAAACAAATCCGCAACTAAGCATTGCATTTTTTCAAGTACTTAGTTTTACTTGTGAAATACTGAATTTCAATTTTAAAATACTTGATTTGGTAAATGAGATACTCATAATGGGTATTAAAATACTGGATATTCGAATATGCAACGTAAGTTCACCAAATGCTCGCATTCCATCCAAGACGCATTTGGATTACATGTTCATTTCATTTAATTATTTTTTTATTGTTAAAAAAACAAATTCGTAACTAATCATTGAACTTTTTCAAATACTTAATTTTACTTGCGAAATACATAATTTCAATTTTAAAATACTTGATTTGTTAAATTAAATACTCTGAACGAGTATTAAAATACTAGATATTAGCATATGCAACGTAAGTTCATCAAGTGTTCGCATTTCCATCCAAGATGCATTTAGATGACATGTTCATTTCATTTAATTATTTTTTTTATTGTTAAAAAAACAAATTCGTAACTAATCATTGAACTTTTTCAAATACTTAGTTTTACTTGCGAAATACCTAATTTCAATTTTAAAATACTTGATTTGGTAAATGAGATACTCATAATGGGTATTAAAATACTGGATATTCGAATATGCAACATAAGTTCACCAAATGCTCGCATTCCATCCAAGATGCATTTGGATTACATGTTCATTTAATTTAATTATTTTTTATTTTTAAAAAAATTCGCAATTAAACATTGAACATTTGAAGTACTTACTTTTATTTGCGAAATACTAATTTAAATTTTAAATACTTGATTTGGTAATTGAGATACTTATAAAAGTTAATAATATACTGGATATTCTAGTAGACAATGTAATTCCATCAAGTGCTCGCATTTCCATCCAACATGCATTTAGATGACATGTACATTTCATTTAAATATTTTTTTAATTTTTAAAGAAAAACAAATTCGAAACTAAGCATTGGACTTTTTGAAGTACTTAGTTTTACTTGCGAAATACCTAATTTCAATTTTAAAATACTTGATTTGTTAAATTAAATACTCTGAATAAGTATTAAAATACTGGATATTAGCATATGCAACGTAAGTTCACCAAGTTCTCGCATTTTCATCTAAGATGCATTTGGATGGTATTTTCATTTTATTTAATTATTTTTTTTTTGTTAAAAAAACAAATTCGTAACTAATCATTGAACTTTTTCAAATACTTAATTTTACTTGCGAAATACTTAATTTCAATTTTAAAATAATTGATTTGGTAAATGAGATACTCAGAGTGTGTATTAAAATACTGGATATTCGAATATGCAACGTAAGTTCACCAAGTGCTCGCATTTTCATCTAAGATGCATTTGGATGGTATGTTCATTTTATTTAATTATTTTTTTATTGTTAAAAAAACAAATTCGTAACTAATCATTGAACTTTTTCAAATACTTAATTTTACTTGCGAAATACTTAATTTCAATTTTAAAATACTTGATTTGTTAAATTAAATACTCTGAATGAGTATTAAAATACTGGATATTAGCATATGCAACGTAAGTTCACCAAGTGTTCGCATTTCCATCCAAGATGCATTTAGATGACATGTTCATTTCATTTAATTATTTTTTTATTGTTAAAAAAAACAACTTCGTAACTAATCATTGAACTTTTTCAAATACTTAGTTTTATTTGCGAAATACCTAATTTTAATTTTAAAATACTTGATTTGGTAAATGAGATATTCGAATATGTAACGTAAGTTCACCAAGTGTTCGCATTTCCATCCAAGATGCATTTAGATGACATGTTCATTTCATTTAATTATTTTTTTATTGTTAAAAAAAACAACTTCGTAACTAAGCATTGAACTTTTTCAAATACTTAGTTTTATTTGCGAAATACCTAATTTCAATTTTAAAATACTTGATTTGGTAAATGAGATATTCGAATATGTAACGTAAGTTCACCAAGTGTTCGCATTTCCATCCAAAATGCATTTGGATTACATGTTCATTTCATTTAAATATTTTTTATTTTTTTAAAAAAAATTTCACAACTAAGTATTGAACATTTTGAAGTACTTACTTTTATTTGCGAAATACCTAATTTCAATTTTAAATACTTGATTTGGTAATTGAGATACTCATAAAAGTTAATAAAATACTGGATATTCTAGTAGACAATATAATTCCATCAAGTGCTCGCATTTATATCCAACATGCATTTAGATGACATGTACATTTCATTTAAATATATTTTTTAATTTTTAAAAGAAACAAATTCGCAACTAAGCATTGAACTTTTTGAAGTACTTAGTTTTACTTGCGAAATACTTAATTTCAATTTTAAAATACTTGATTTGTTAAATTAAATACTTTGAATAAGTATTAAAATACTAGATATTAGCATATGCAACGTAAGTTCACCAAGTTTTCGCATTTCCATCCAAGATGCATTAGATGACATGTTCATTTCAATTAATTATTTTTTTTATTGTTAAAAAAATAAATTCGCAACTAAGTATTTACTTTTTTCAAGTACTTAGTTTTACTTGTGAAATACCTAATTTTAGTTTTAAAATACTTGATTTGGTAAATGAGATACTCATAATGAGTATTAAAATACTAGATATTCGAATATGTAACGTAAGTTCACCAACTGCTCGCGTTTCCATCAATGATGCATTTGGATGACATGTTCAAGGACTTTTCAGCAGCCACAAAGCTTTGAAACAGAAAAAAAAGCTTAGAGTGAAGATTTGAAGATTTTCGGACGATATCCTTCGAGAGAATAGCCCGTAATAGGAACGAGTAGCTTAATTTGTGGATTTACAATTTACAGAGAAATATGAAGTCGGATACACGTCGATAGTCATAGTCCTATAGGTCGAAAGCTATGAGATTTAATAAAACGACATGCAATTCACAATTGATAAATAATTAAAGAGATTTAATTACTTCACTAAGTTGAATTAGTTTGACATAACTTGAGAGGGCGTGTTCAATTGGATATGAAATCTCGTCGAAAGCATAGATAATTGTCGAATGAATTAAGTAGATTAGCGAGGGGTAGGTGAACCGAGATTCCCAACAAATTCATTTCTCATTAAACTTTAATCAATCATTCTAGCTTATCTATTTCATCATTTAATCTTTGAACCATTTCATTGAGTTTTTATTTCATAATCGTAGTAGTAAACAATCATCTGAAGTATCGCTGCTAAAAATTGAATAACTGAGAATAATTATTGAGAAATACAGTCCTTAGACAATGAAAGTTTTGCTCAATCACTAAGCATGAAACATTTTGACATCGTGCACTTGCGATTATTGAAAGTCCATGACTATATTATTACTTGACATCGTACACTTGCGATTATTTCGAGCTTGAATATTATTAATTTTTACAAAGAATTTTACATTGAAAGTTTTGCTCGATCACTAAACATGGATTACATATTCATCTTATTTAATATTTTTTTGGTAAAAAAATTCTCAAATAAGCATGAAAATTTTAAAGTACTTAGTTTTATTTGAGAAGTATCTAATTTGAGTTTGCAAATACTTGATTTCGTAAATGAGATACTCATAATATGCATTAAAATACTGGATATTCGAATATGCAATCTTTCCATGAAAAATTCATTAAGATATTTATTCATATCATTTAAATAAATAAACATAGTTCATTATTCATCATGGTAATCATTCATTATATGCATCAATATTCTTTCATTATACTTATTATCAAATTTGAGTTTTCAAAGGGTAAAATCAATTATCAGTGGAATCTAATTATATAATACTTGTAACAATTTAGGTATCACATTTTTATTTCACGGATCTCATCATCAAAGGCAACTCAATATTGACTTCAAATTATATATTTTGACACCATCAAATAATCAAATTTTAGTATTTAAATGGCAAAATCAAGTATTTGTGGACTCGTATTAGGCATTATTTGTATTAATTTAGGTATCACATTAGATACTTCTCACGTAAAAATAAGTATTTTAAAATTTCAATACTTAGTTGATAATTTTTTTGTTTAAAAAAAATATTAAATAAGATGAATATGTCTTCCAAATGCATCTTCCAAGAAAAGATAAAAACTTGGTGAGCTTACGTTGCATATTCGAAAAAAAAAATATTAAATAAGATGAATATGTCTTCCAAATGCATATTCCAAGAAAAGATAAACACTTGGTGAGCTTACGTTGCATATTCGAATATCCAGTATTCTATTACATATTATGAGTATCTCATGTACCAAATTAAATATTTGCAATATCAAATTAGGTATTTCTCAAATAAAAACAAATACTTTAAAATTTTTATGCTTAGTTGGGAATTTTTTTTTTCTTTTACAGAAAAAATATTAAATGATATGAATTTGTCATCCAAATGCTTATTCCATGGAAATATCAATATTTGGTGAACTTACGTTGCCTATTCGAATATCTAGTATTTTAATACATATTGTGAGCATCTCATTTACGAAATCAAGTATTTGCAAACTCAAATTATGTACTTCTCAAGTAAAACTAAATACTTTAAAATTTTCATGATTAGTTGAGAATTTGTTTTTTTTATTATTAAATGATATGAATATGTCATCCAAATGTATCTTCCATAAAAATACCAATATTTGTTGAACTTACGTTGCTTATTCGAATATCCAGTATTTTAATACATATTGTAAGTATCTCATTTACAAAATCAAGTATTTGCAAACTCAAATTAAAATACTTGTCATTTAGGGGGTAAAATAAAGTATTGATATACTCGAATTAGATATTTTTTGTACTAATTTAGGTATCACATTTTAACTTCACAAATGACACATAAAAAGTAACTCAATATTACTTGAAACTATATTTTTTATATCCCAAAATAATCAAAATCGAGTCTTAAAAGGGTAAAATCAAGTATATTTGAAATCAAATTAGGTACTATTTGTACCAATTTAGGTAGCACATTTTTTATTCACAAATCTCATCATAAAAAAATATTCAATATTATCTTCAAATTATATATTTTGACATACTCAATCGAATTTGAGTATTTAAAAGATAAAATCAAGTGTTTGTGAACTTGAATTATGTATTATTTGTATTAATTTAAGTATCACATTTTTGCTTCACGAATATCATCATCGGTGTCACTTAATATTAACTTCAAATTATATTTTGGCATCCTCAAATAATTGGATATGAGTATTTACGGGGTAAAATCATATATTCATATACTCTAATTAGATACTATGTGTACCAATTTAAGTATCACATTTTAACTTCACAAATGACACAATCAAAAGTCACTTAATATTACTTGAAACTTAAGTATTTTCTTACACATTTGAAGTATTCAAATAGCCAAATCAAATATTTGGAACCCGAAAATAGGTATTTTATCGATCAAAATAAATAATTTTTCTAATTTAACAATGAGTGAGAAACTGTGTTTTTTCAAAAAGTAGATGATATGAATAAGTCATCTTAAATCATTTTCAATGAAAATACCAACAATTATTGAATTTATTGTGATAGCTCGAAAATCCAGTATTTTCTTACACATTTGGAGTATTCAAAGAGTAAAATCAAGCATTTAAAACTTCAAAATAGGTATTTTGTTGGTCAAAATAAATACTTAATCTTATTTCATGTTGAGTGATGACCTATGTTTTTTTTTAAAAAAATAAAATGACATGAATAACTCATCCTAATGCATTTTTCATGAAAGGACCAATAATGACTGAATTTATGGTGAATGCTCGAAAATATAATATTTTCTTATATATTTGGAGTATTCAAAGAGCGAAATCAAGTATTTGAAACCCCATAATATGTATTTTATATGTCAAAATAAGTATTTACTTTTATTACATGATAATTGAGAAACAATATTTTGTTAAAATTATATTTTAAATGGAGAAAAATGATATAATTTTTGTGGATAAAATAATATGTTTATTTAAATAATAAAAGATAAAAATGTAAAGTTTTCTTTATGGGTAGTTAAAACTAGATGTATAGATTTGTCAGGTACTGATTTCTAAAAAATAATGGCTAGGTACTGAATTTTAATTGAAACATTGGCAGAGGTATTTTTTTGAAATTTACCGTTATTTTAAATAACTTTAAAATTAATTATTAATTATTAAAAATAACGGGACACAGTATAAAAGATTTCAGCATCAACACAAAATTAATTAGCACCTAGGGAAGAGAAAAAGTGATTTATTGAGCCGATTTCTATTAACATGATGCACGGGGATGTAAAAGATTCAAATCGAGTCAAACAGTATCATGTTTGAGCTTGTCTCGTTTAAATTTGCTCGAGTTTGATTCATTTTTTTATCATCACGCTCGAGCTCGACTTGTATTGAAATTAATAAGCTCACGAAAAGTTCGAGTTCGGCTCGTTAAAAGCTCGTTTATCATATTACTCAAATCGTGCTCGAGCTTGGTTCATTAGTATGTCGTTTATCATGTTTAACAAGCATTACTTGAGCTCGAATCGTTTTCAAGCTCGTAAAACATACAAGTGAGCTCAAATTTGAGTTTGATTCGAATTTGTTAAAAATTATATATATCTATAAATTAATTTTAAATCAGACATAAAACTGTAACTTAATTCATAAATAACGAAAACGACAAACATAACAACTAAAAAAAACATAAACTCTGTATATTATTGAACATCCAAAATACTACATCTAACAACAAAATAACAAATCTAAATAACTTCACCACAAAGTCCATTACCAAATATCTCATAACATAACAACAATAAAAATATAATATTTATTATCAAATATTTTTCATACACTGATACAAACATATAAATAAAATTGCAAAAATTTCACTCCTTCAGTGCTTCAATTAAGTCTGGTGAAAAAGTAGAGAGGACGTTAGAGAAATCATTAGAACCAAGAATTACAAAACAATCTCCAATAACAACAGTCAACCACCCTCAAAGTCCATAATACCAATTTTTTTAAAAAAATGAGTTATCAATTTAATCAAGAAAAAAATAATATATTTAAATTTAAAAAGCAAATAAACTTCACCAATTTAATGACAAAAAATTTATAAGAGCTCTTGATAGTTGAAGCGAAGTACTTTAACTGAAATGAATATATTTAAGCCTCAAATATCTTTTTACATACAAGTACAAAATTTCAAGATGTTAAACAAAAAGAATCAAATTTAATGGAACACGATAAATTAGACATAATACATAATTAATAAATACACAATTAAATTAGATAGCAATTTACTTATTTTTTCTTTTCTCTTGATTTGGTAATGAGTGTGCATCCAATTCTCTTGATTTGGTAACGAGCGTGCAATCAATCTTCTAAGCAAAACAACATTTGTATTGTCTCTACTCTCAAGTTGGCACGATATGAATCAATAATTCTACCACCCACACTGAAAGTTGATTCAGAAGCCACAAAAGTTATTGGAATTAATAGTATATGTTATGATCAGGCGCTTACCACTAGGCCAAAAGCTATAGTTGTTAGCCAAGACGCAACTTTATATCTTTATACTTGTGGCATCGCAGAGTGTACCTACTTGGGTGCTAATAGGTTGGATTGTTAGGCCTATAAGTCCAGGAAGGTGTGTGTCTATCTGCTCTGGTGTTGTCTCATATCTTTTAGATATCAGTCTAATTATCATTTTCTTACTGTCGGCCCTGTCCTCAGCAGAGACAATTTTACCATTAAGATCTGATGTCACTCTTTTACGGCTCACTTAGCCAATCAGATCAAGCGGCGCAACTTCAGCAGCTTGATGTATGAAAATTTGCAGGAGGTCACCCATCCCAGTACTACTCCCACTCATGTACCCAACAATATCCCTCCCAATAATTACACTCATTGCAATCAATGATAATTGAACCCGTGACCTTGGACCTTGGCTCTGATGCCAATTGTTAGGACCGATCAATCCTACATTACATCGCACGGCATCTTTGACAAAATCCTAAACTTTAACATCATCTTAGAATTTAGATTTTAATTTTTTAATTAACATAAATTCATTAGATTCAATTTAAATTAATATTCTAGTATAATAATTTGTAAAGTTGCTTAACATGCATATGACATAATGATGTAAATTTTTTGAGAAGAAGATTAAGTTGGTATATTTATGTTATTTTATTTTGTTTATTGTGTTTTAAAAAACGTTTTAGTATAATGATATGCAAATAAGATTAAAAATGTAATTGTGGTTAAATGGTGTGAATTCAATTTTATTTTAATAAGATATTGTGTTCAATTCCTTCCAATAACATCAATACTAATATTTTTATTTGTCAACTCAACAAATAAGCCAAACTTGAGCTTAAGAACCACCTAAACGAGCTGAGATCGAGCTCACTGGTCTATTAAAGAACATGTTTTAGAGCTCACAAACCGAATATTCTTATGTCTGGGTTTGGTTTTATTAAATTGTCGAGCTCGATATCTTGACTTGATATGATTAACAAACAAACTCAAACGAACTTTTTATTGAGCCGAACTCCAAATAACTCTTGAACGGTTTAGTTTACTTACATCCCTAATACATCTCTTATTACCCAACTCCTACGAAAGCTTAGGAGTGAGTGAAGTACGAGGTACGTTCCTGTATCCTAAGGAAGTTTTTCTAAATTTTCTTCACCTTTATAAATTTCATAAAATCACGTCGATATTTTAATTTAAAAAAAATAGGGTTATGAAAACGCAACATCGTATCAAGATTAAGTGCATTGAATCCTAGTTTAAATTTAAACATAATAAAAACATGTATGATTTTAAATATTTTGAATTAAATAATAAATGATATATAAAATGATAGAAACACCATAAATTTAAGGCTAGATGCATAATTCTTTTATAAAAATATTCACTCAAAAAAGAAAGGAAAGCTTGTGTATGAATTTTAAAATTTAAAATAAATGCTTAATGGTTAATCAAGCATTAAACATCAAAAATAAATAAATGACATTTAAGTGAGTTTTTGATAAAATTGCGATTTTAGTCTTGTAAATTGATCTGTTTTGGGGTTTTAATCCTATAACTTGTTATTTTAGTTTTATAACTTGTCAAAATTTAGTTTTCATAAAATATTTTTTTTTAAAAAAATTTCCGAGGCTTATTATAACATCGATAAAAATTACACATAGGTAGAATTCTTGTAGCATGGAATATATATGTCGTTATAAAATTTATGTTTTTCCCCTATTAATAAAGATAGTTAATAATGGGCTGATTTTATTTGCTAAGTCACTGATTATCAATTATCCCTCAGCCAAAGAAAATTCAAAATATTGGAATTTTCTTGCTGCTAATCCACAAAAATAAATTGATTTTAATCATTTCTTATGTAACTTTAACATGATGTTGATGCATGTAGTATCATGTCAACACTCTCGACATACAGGGCTTAGATAGTCGGGAATTTTTCATCTAGTGGGCAAATAATTTGATTTGATATACCCCTACGTACATATAGAAAACAAACATTATGATGAATGTTCATATTAAAAAAGTCCAAATGCCTTTTTTTTTTTTTTTTGGTTTTTTTTTTGGAAAAACCAAAAAAAAAATATTTCCTAACTTAAATTATTTATTAATAAAAATGTTTTTATTGATATGATCAATATTTTACTTGAAACTCGGTCTCTTAATTGTTGTATTCCAACATATTTGAGCTAAAATTGTTAGAAATGTGCAATTTAAGCTTGACTTGTGCTCAAAATTATTTAGCTTAATTCTAAACTTCAACTACATGATGCATAATTTTTCTATTTTTATTGATGAATGCCTATTAGTGCAACTCCAACCCTTTTAGTGCAGGGAATTGTTCTCCAATGGAGTTGGCACAATAGCACAACCCCACCTCCTCTGCGTCAAATTTGACGCAGAGCAATTTTTTTTATTATTGTAAATATTTGTTAAATGAATTATTTTATATAATAACATTATATAATTGATAAGTGAAATTAAACAGCGTTTTAATATAACAATACAATTCGTAATAAAAATTCAAACTAAAAAAAATTAATTATAATTTTAATATTTAATTTATAAATAAACTTCTAGTTTTTAGTTTTATTTTTGATATTTTAAATTCTCATAAATATAAATAATTGACAAAAGATTTGATTTGATTCATATTATATATAATTTAATTAATATATAATAATCAAGTAAATAAATTTAAATATTACTATAATAATAAAAACATTAATTATAATTATATCATTACATAATAACTAAATATATTCATTATATCAATAATTTTAAGTAATTATTTAAACATTTATATTTACTAATTTTAATAAGTGAATTGCAAAATGAGATATTAGCAAAATTATAAAACACAGATTCAACCTTTTGTATGTACATAAAAACCTATGTTAAACTTATAAAACCTATGTTATGGGTAGATGTAATCCCATAAAATCTGATCACTAGTTGACTAAAATATCTAAAATAATCATTAGAAAATAAAAAAAAAATTGAGGAAAGTTTTTTTTTTTTTTTTTTTGATTATCTACATAATCGGCAAACGGTAATAAAATTGGGCATTTGAAACATAATCGGACGTAGAGGAAGATGGGCTAGATAGATAGGTGAAATTCGGCCCAATAATAAAAAAAATCTAACCAACATATTTGTATCAAACTATTAGTTTATTATTATTATTTTTTTTTACTATGTATCGAATTATTTGTTGATATATATAGTTATTTTATGTTGTCTACCAATCGTACTCAAACACAAATTTTGTATCCATAAATAAGGTGCTACTCATTTATTAGATATACAATTTTGATATAATTCATCGCATTCAATAGGTGAGTGTCACCTCATTGGTGGTTACAAAAACGGACATAATTTATGGACGTCGTTGCAAAATACATAATACATATGTCATAAATTTAAGAGAAATTATTATTTTTGCCTTATATGTTTGTCAATTTGTGATTTTGATCTTTTATGTTATCAAATTGTAGTTTTAGTCATTTATCTTTATTTTTTGAAATTCTACTTATTTTTCGTTGGGAGTGTTATTGTGTAACACAACACACATTATCCCTGCATTTAATTAGGTCTCATTAGTATTACGATGCAAAGAAACTAAAATCGAAAAAAAATATATAACGGACCGAACCTGAAATTTGGTTATACAGAGGATCAGAAACACAAAAAGATATACCAAAAATTCAAATTTTCCTAAATTTAATAACCCGCGAGTCAGCCCTGAACTTGAACTAGACGGAATTTAACATCTTTTGGGTTCACCTCGGACTCAATTTTAGCAGTATATAAACAAAATTTGTTTTTTCTTTTTAAAATTAGAAAATAATATCAGAGTTCAAATATTACAAAAAGATCACCATTTATAATTTTAAATAATAAAACTCACGAATACAAATTAATAAAAAATAACTATTTAATCCAAAAATTTATAGGGTAAATTTGAAAATCATTACAAATGGTTCATAACAAGAAGAATAGTTATTACCAAAAAAAAAGTCCTTATGTTAACATCTCTAGTGATGCAGTTCTTAAAGTAGGTGTCTAACTAGTCAACTCGTGATTTGAATTTTAATAACTCGTATGTAAAAACAATATTTATTTTAATAATATTTTAAAGTTTTATTCAATTATGACATTTACTTTATCTGTATATCCCATACAAGCTTCATATATAAAGTTCTTGAATATAATATATGTATTATGAGGTCTGCCTCTCAACATTAAATCATGAAACTCATAAAAAATCGTACCATATATTTTTTAAACATATTTCTTGTCGATTCAGCCACCAAAAATAAAGTCAAAAATCGTTTGAGCTTGCGATTAACATTGGCGATGTAAACGTCATGTTTCATTAGTAAGGGCATTGAGATATCCATTCTTATAGATGAGTGATCATTTTATGATGTACTGAACAACCATTTCTCGGATTTTATAAGTGGTTATCATTTATCGAGTGGAATAGTCCGCGGTTATGGTTGTACACAATTAGTCATTTGACCCGGGACAACATGGATGCTCTTCGTACTAGCATGCACTTTGATGCGTTTACCGACTCTATTGACGATCATCAAGTTGCGTGGTTGGGTGTAATTTTGAGATACATAGGAGCCAATGCATTATAGTCGGGGATTCATCGCTCGCCTACAGGTGAAGATATCCTTTGTGATGTTATGAGTTAATAGTGCAAGAAGTCTCTAGCCAGAGCAAAACATGTACTTTAGAGAAAGATGTTTTCCTTGTTGCACATACGATATTACTATTATTACTCAAAGATATATCATATAGTTATCGAATTCATTTGCAACTCTCGATATACCAATAGTTACATATTCGATTTAGATATATGAGTTTAAGAGACCGTGCTATATGATAATCATAACATAAGGTGCTTGCCAACACTATCAGTGATATCTAGGGGGATAATGAGGTGATGCTACTAGACGTTCTTACCTTGATTCGATAAGTACAATTAGACTTGTGTTCTGACGTTCTTGATCAAAAATTCGATGAAAAGAATGTGGCTAATTAGGATAAATCTGAATAGGAACAAATGTTGTTCTGAATCACATGAAGTTGTGAACCTACAACTAGTTGTATCCCTAAACCATTTAGGATCACTCAAGTATTGGATTATGTGTTCTCGATTCCATTATTGTAAGTTGTGGAAGTTAGCTTAACTATTAATTATGTGAGTAGAGGGAAACTGCCTGTTTTAGTTAAGAAGTTCACAAAACTGACAACTGCCAAAAATGGATAAATGAAAATTTTGATCTTCAAAATTTTCAATTTTCATTATATGAACGAGATTTGTACCATCGATACATCGACGTTGTCTGATAGTCGATCGTGATTATAATGAGTTCACAATTATTTATTTATTAAATTTAGAATCTACTAATTAAATAATAATATTAGTAGTGACGACTACTATGTACAATATTCTAATGGAATAGTATATAGGAGTCTAGAACTAATTAATTAATAAGTAATTAAACAATGATTATTTAATTTTATATATGTCTATATATATATTATACATTATCAAGAGTTGACTTTGTATAATATTTTCAAGGAAAAAACATCATATGAGAATTTTAAATAATGAAAATAAAAAATCATGATAAAGATTAGAATTCTATGAGGATTGAGATATTGTATTTATTTATATGTTATCAACTTTTGATAACATAACATTTATTTTACACCAATTTTGTCCCCCAATTTTTTTTCACCATCTCTCCTTTTCACACAATTTTCAGACATCCCATATTTGGAGGAAATATTTCGGCCACCATCCTTCCACCACACTGCCGTATCACCGCCAGATTTCTCAAATTCTGGCGATCCAATTTCGATGCAAGAAGAAATATTACCGCATAAATACCGCGATATTTGGAGCCAGAAAATACGTAAAGGTAAATTAAATTAAATACCTTATGAATTATTTATATCATACGACGTTCAATGAATGTTTTGAACTTCAAAACTAAAATTTTAAACTCCCGCTACGCTTTGATTGTGGGAAAACAATACATAAACATTAGTAACATATATAAATCTATCCCAATAGAAGCGAGAAACATGTAGTCGATCCCACGTAAAAAGCAGAACCCCCACCTCCATGGTAATTAAGAAAACGACATAATTGTCACAAAATAAAACAAAACCATGATATTTATTTTTCCAAAATTCTTTCCCACACAATCAGTCCAATTATTTAATCACTAATAAACACCATGAATACGTACATTGTTGGCTAATGACAATTTTAATTATTAGAGGACGTTGAAACAAATGAGGCAAAGGTCAAACGTAATTAAAAGTCTTATTCTTAAACTTAAGTGATCAAATGAATATTCTTCCAACATAAATGGGGCAAAAATTTGTGTGAGACGGTCTCACGGGTCGTATTTGTGAGACGGATCTCTTATTTGGGTCATCCATAAAAAAATATTACTTTTTATGTTAAGAGTATTACTTTTTATTGTGAATATGAGTAGGGTTGACCCGTCTCACAGATTAAGATCCGTGAGACGGTCTCATACGAGACATACTCCATAAATGGAATGTCGTCTCTCTCAACGTAAATTTTTATGATAAAAAAATAACACAATCAATGATTTGTAAGGAGGATTGATTATGTGAGGAAGGCTCGTTATTTAATTATGAGATTAGGTACACTAAATCGTCGACGATTTTTTTTTTATTTTATTACGTTTCAATCACCGATTTCGTAAGTCTAAATTAGGTAAGGTGGAAAATGAAAAGATTTGGAAGATGTAGGATAGGAGGCAACGAGTTGATTTTAATCGGTTCGATAAACTATTTATTGGTTAATTCGACCATATTTTCGAGATATTATTATTATCCCAAAGTTAGATCTTATGTTTTAAAAAAGGGTCGCATCATTTTTTTCCATATAGGATTTTCCTGTTCGAGTTAAGACTTATTGTTCGTGGATGATAAATAATGATTTTGTTTAATAAGATAATATTTAATTACTAGATATGCCAAATATTAAGTGATCTTCTGGCATAAACCTCAGTTCTCATGTCAATTTCTTCTTGGATTTCATTATGAAATAAAGCAATATATTTCTAGTGTCCATTGCCTCAAATTAATTAATTTATAAAGTGGAATTGTAGGCGGAAGGATTAGGGTTATGTATGAGTCAATTAAATTAATGGTATTATGAAAATGTTTTATTTTATTGCTAATGTTTAGTTGGAAAATTTCAAGTCAAATATAGGTTAGGTGGAAAATGGGAAGGTTCAAGACAAGACGAAAATTATTTTGGTTAGAGGTTTCATTTACATTATAAGTATGTAAGTTTTTATATCATAAAATAGAAATTAAATTAGAGTGAAAATATATTATAAATAATATGAAAAATAATTAGTAAAATGATAGGAAATGTAAGGAAAGAAAGTGCAATGAAAATCTCTATTAGATAAAGCAATCAAAACTTGATATTTGAGTTAAGATTTGAGTTATATTGTTACCACCAACTATAATTTTTGATGAAATGATAAATGTTGGATCTTACGTACATGTATATTTTGTCGAACGCTTGTCGAGTATAATTTTTGCATTTTTCTTGCTAGCAAGCCCTGATATTTAAATTTACCAATCAACTAATTTATATAATGAAGTTGATATTATTAAAAAACTAAAATCGTTTTGAAGACGATAAAATGCAAGCCAAAAGTTTTTGTTTTCGTTTTTAAAACAAGCTAGATCATATTTAAACCAAAATTCAGAAAAATTATACAGAAAATTAAATCAGCGGAGGGTGTAACCATATCAACCAGACTAAACCCAGAAAGCTTCATTAACAAAAGTATTTGAAGCTTGATTCGTTGTTCGATACACAAAACCATTAGGATTCATTTTTTTCATTAATTAAAATTCTCGTGTAGTATATATCATGCAAAATCAACTCTTGATAATGCATGATATATATATATACACACACATATATGTAAAATTAATAATCATTATTTAATTTTTAATTAATTAGTTAATTCTAGACCCCCCGGAATATTCCATGAAAACCATATACATATAGTACTCACCGCTATTAACATTATTATTTAATTAGTAGATTCTAATTTTACTAAATAAATAATTGTGAACTCATTATAACTTCGATCGATGATATGACTGCGCAATATATCGAGGGTACAAATCTTGTTCTTATAATGATAATTGAAAATTTCGAAGGACAAAATTTCCACCGATTCATTTTTGATATCTGCCAGTTTTATGAACTCCTTCACTAAAACAGGCAGTTCCACTCTTCTCACTTAATTTACAATTAAGATGACTTCCACAAACTCTATTACAAGGAATCTATTTATAAACTCTTTTATAAGCAATCTGTTTGATCTCCATCAAACTACAGTCGTCAAATTCAACTTCTTGAACTTGATTATCTTAACAAGAACACATAATATGATACTTGCGTGATCCTCAATGGTTCAGAGATAAACTACCCATGGGTTCACAATTTCATATGATTCATAACAACATTTGTTCTTATTCAGTCTTACCCTAATTAACCTCATTCTTTTCATCCCTCTTTGATCAAGAACGTCAGAACTCAAATCTGATTACACCCATCTGATCAAGGTAAAAATGTCGAGTAGCATCGCCTTATGATTATCTAGGTATCACTGATAGTGTCTGCAAGAACCTTAAGTTATGATTAGCATACAATACGGTCCTTTCAACGAATATATCTCGATCGAATCTACAACTNATATTTGAGTAATAAGAGTGACATCGTATATAAAATTAGAAAAACACATTTCACTAAAGCACATGTCTTACTCTGGCCAGATACTACTTGTACTATTAACTCATAAGATCACATATGATATCTTCACCTATAAGCAAGCGTTGAATCCCAACTACAATGCATTGGCTCTTGCATATTTCGAAACTACACCCAACCTCACCATTTGACGACCAAGTTCGAGGGAGAGATGTTCAGTGTATCATCAAATGATCACCCATATGTACGAATGAATATATTCATGCCCTTACCAATAAAACACGAAGAGTACACGACAGATGTTAGTCTTAAGCTTAAGCAACCATTATCTTTATTATAGGTGGATGAATCGACTAGGAATCTGTTTAGAATATACGATATGCTTCATAATGAGTTTCATGATTTAACGTCGAGAGATAGTCCTTATTGTACCTATAGAACATTTAAGAACTTTATCTATGCAGCTTAGCTTGTATGAGGTATGTTGATAAAATAAATATCAAAATAGGATAAAACTGTAAAATATTATTAAAATAAATATTGTTTTTACACGAGAGTCATTAAAACTGAAGTCATAAGTTAGCTCGCTGGGCACCTACTTTAACATATGACATATTAAAATTTACCTAAACAAAAATAAAGAAAAACAAAATTTTTTCTTCTCTCATTTTAAATTATAAATATGGGTTATTTTGCCTTATATTCTCTTTATTTTTGCTTAGATGGATTTTATATACATTATTTTAAGTAAATTTTATAAACAGACTTCCTATTTTACTCTAATTTAATTCATTTAAAAATAGTTTTATGTTTTTCAAGTTTTAGTTAATAATGGTATATGAATAAAAACAATTAAAAACTGAATTACTATATATTTTGGACAATCAATTAAAAAATGAAGTATAAATAACTGATACTTAAGTAGTAATTACTTTAAATTTCTCTTGCATTGTATCTATTAATAGATAACTAGTCGCCCATGTCTCTTTTTGCGTAGATTTTGTTCTATTTAAGTTTTGTTTTCTTATAAAGGACTCAGTAAGTTAACCTTATAATTATCATGTCAAAAAACAAATTCGATTTCTAATTAATCATGTCTTCGACATATATTTAGTACTGTGTCTAATAAGGAACCCATGTATACATTCAAAAAAAAATAAAAATAAAAATTCTTAATTCAATTTATTAGTTGAATTAATCATTCAGTTAATTTGAGATAATTATTCTTTAATTTCCCAAACAATGGAAATTAAAACGATCGAAACGTGGGTACCGTTAATGGAAGTACAATACTGAACATTCAATTGTGATTAAAAAAAGATAATTGAAGCTCATCCAGCCATAATTAATCAGAGAAATGCTATATGTACGATGAGAGTAGTGTTACGCACACGTTTACACATATTTTGAGGTAGTTTTATAATTTCAAAAAAAATGTGTACATATAATATATTTCAATTAATTAAGGGTTCAAAATGAAATACTGGCCATGATTAATTATTGATGTCCCAAATAATATAATTATATTATGATGCAATAAAAACAAGTGACCAACCAAACACGCCTTAATTTTTCATGCACGTATCTTATACTTCCCCATGACATAGAACGTGCCTGCAAATCTGAATCCCAACTACAAGGAACATGTAATTAAGATAAAGAATATGGCACATAGCTGGATTAAATTCATATAAATTAATAATTTTCAATACATTAATCTTCCACAATCATTACAAGAAATTGGTTATAACGAGATTTTGTACGTACGTACTTGGTCCAAATCATGGTAAAATAAGCTATATATTATATTACAATATCCCATCGATAAAGTTGGAAGATTATCTTTTCTTGAATTTGATTTTATGTTCACCATGGGAGAGTACTTATCTTGTTTGATTTGAGTTCAAGTTTTTTCAGTCTAAAGAATGGCAGATTTGTTTGAAACTCTCCAAGTTTTGTCTAAATAGAGGGACACAAACTTCTATGCTTCCATCTCCGACGAAAGATGGGAGAAGAATGATCATACCCTCCGTGGGAGCGAACGAGGGGGTGAAAGCGTGCGGGCCGCCGCACCCGAAATCTAGGTCATAAAAGGGAAACCTCAACCAACTATGAACCTCCAAATTTGGCCACAATATCAAGTCATTTGTGTCTGCATTAGGAATCAGATCTTCCTCCTTTACCTTATGGTTAGAAAAATCGATGAACGATTTGAAATAGTTGTCGTCCACACTAACTACCGCCTCGTGTAAAAGGTTGGCTGCGTAGGGCAGGGGCTCGTTTAACAGGTTGGAGACTTTCGCTTTGGCGAATGCCCAAAGGACCAAATTACCGAAATAACCTTTCGGAACGCAAGGGTTTAGTCGTGAACGACCATCGACGGATATCCTGACTTGAGTTGTCTCGGACGCATTCATGCCACGAGCTTTGGTTATGGCCCTCCATAGATGTGCCACAATGCTCTCAAATGTGCTAAAGGGCTTGGCATTCCCTCTCATGGAAGACGCCTTCGCCTTGAGGGCGGATAGGAAGTCCGAAGTGAAACGAACCTTGTATGACACGACGTCCTCGATGCTATGATCGATTAGGGGATAGATTTGTTTGAAGTTTTGGGCTAGGTATTCAACTCCTCTATGCTCGAACTCGAATAGAGGAGGGTTTCGAGGAGAGAATATCTTTCGATCATGAAAAGGCAACTGGTCGATCTCGAGTCCCCGACATGCCTGCCCCCATGCAACCAAAAAGTTGCTTGTAGCGTGTCCATCAGCCACGAAATGGTGCGCAGTGAACCCTACCGCCATCGAACCGCATGAGAACCTCGTCACTTGAACTTGAACCAATTCAACCGTGCATTCTAAACTCGGGTGAAGACATAGTAGAGAAGTCGAAGGCATGAAGGGAGTGACATGATCGAGTGCACGATCAACCGATGCCTCGACAAACCTAACACCCTCATCATTGAGAAGAATGACACGGTTTCCCTCACTGTCCACACCGAGTCTCCCCGCCCTTTCTCGATAGACAGACAATGCCTTCCGGAGGCCCAACTCTATCGTCGCATTCGAAACGATCTGTGGACGATAAACATAAATTACGGCAACGTGTTGGTCGTAGGTGACCAGGTCAAAAACTGAGAGGGGGATGCATTTTGTTGTTGGGGGAGGGTTTTCCTCATACAAAGGCTTGATGAGCCTCGAGCTCAATATTTTCACTTTCATAGTTTTGCGTATATCTAATTCAAAAATAAAATGAGATTTGGTTTGAATTTTGGGGAGGATTTCACGTGTTTATATACTATCCACAAATGCGCTATACATTTTTTTATTCATTCATTTATTAATGAAATGATCATACCAATTCAGACCGTGGTTGGCAGATTTGGTTTGTCGGCTATTGAAAATTTGAGTTGTGCACATTGCCAATTTTGCCTCGGGGCATATTTACTTAAATCAATTCCTCATAAATGGAAANGTTATATTTATTGCTACATTTACTGCTAATTGATTCATTAAAGATCACATGTTATCTGATTAAAGTTGCGTAATTAAATTCAAAAAACATTCTTAATTACGCTATTGATCGAAAAGTCGTTCGTTTTCCTTGTCCTTTTGAAAGGGTGGTTAGAATTCATCATTTTATTTTTTATTTTTATGTTTCTGACTTTCATGAATTAAAAAAATAAACATAAGAAAGAATATCCTCAAATGCATTACATATCATGAAATTCATTAGCATATAATAATATTTGTTCTTGTAACGACCCAATACCTTTCCATACATTTAAGAAAAAATTAATAACTTAGGCAAAAATTTGTGTGAGATGGTCTCACAGGTCGTATTTTGTGAGACATATATCTTATTTGTGTCAATTATTACTTTTAATGCTAAGAGTATTACTTTTTATTGTGAATATCGGTAGGGTTGATCCGTCTCACAGATAAAGATTCGTGAGACCGTCTCATCACAGACCTACTCTAATTCTTAAATCTTCTTTACGTTGTCATTTTTTTGATGAAAATGCTTATATAACATTGCACACACAAGCTCCGCATGTTGGCACTATGTTGCCACCGTATGAACGTCATATGATTCATAATCGAAAAAAAAAACACAAAAAAATAAAAGACTAAAATTACAACTGAAATTTAAAAACATAAATAATCAAGTAATAACAAAAAGAGGTGAGTGAAGATTATTAGATGAGTTTAAAATTCTACACTGTCTCCATCTTGCCATCCGCTAGACCTGCTCGTGGTTTGGGTTTGATCTCGACCTGAACCGTACTCGGGCCATGATCAACGGACCGGTTAATCGGGTCAAGTACTGAACCATCGACCTGCAAGGTTGGTAACATGTTTTTAAATTGTTTTTTCTAAAAATAAAATGGATGGATGTGTAATTTCTTACCTAATATTTGTACATAATAATTCTAACTGTTATCACTTGTATTTTGTATAGTTTTTTAATTTTTATTCTTTAAAAAACAAAAATGGGGCTGAATTGGACTCAAACCCATAACCGTCGTAGACGGTCACGGTTAAGGGTCAGGACCACGGGTTCCAACACGGACCCAGACTGGCCCGTGGGCGGGTCTACCATCCGCTCCGCTCGATTATTTAGCGGATTCAATATCATATGTTACTAATCATTAGTCATTATACAGTGGGCCTAGCTAGCTCATTTTCATCTTTCGTTAGTTAATTAGCTGACAAAGTATAATGTAATGTCACCTCCGATAATTATTATTATTTTCATCATTATTTTATGACATAAGAATTCATTGTAACAGCATAAAATTTCAGATTAATGTAATAGCATGTGAATTACAATAGTCAAATAATTTGAAATGGGCAAATCATATGCAACAGACTCGTCCGAAAGATACATACATATACATATATAAAAGTATATGGAGAGAGTTGAAAACTTAAAAGCAAATATTAATTAAACATTCCGTGAAAACAATGTGATCCGAAATATTTCAATCTCAAATGGCACGTAGCGATTGGTTTGGTGAAAGAAGATGAGAAGTCAAGAAAATGCATGTTTGAAATTGAGCTTTGACTTGCCAACCAACATTTGGTTGGATGAACACGACGACCCCTCTCCCATACATACCAAGACAAATTGAACTTTGGTTCAACAATATTATACATACGAAGACAATTATAACTTTGGTTCAACAATATTATACACGCCAATATACACAATAATTTTTTCATATGTATTTTTAAATGCTAAAAGGGAAATATAATCGATTTAATTCTGGAAATCATTTTTATTTTCATCATCTAACTTGTAATATATTTTTTTATTGGTTTTTAGTCCAATTTCGTTGGAGTGCTGATCTGCATGGCACCGTACAAGCAATATATTGGTCCGATGTTTCGTCAGTATTTTATGATGTTATGTCAACATTTTTTCGTCACCATATCAGCGCTTCGGCGAAATATGATTAAAAACAAAGTCGTGGGAATGATACTCAATTTCGACAAACTAGATTATAAAAACATGAAACATGACAACTTACATAACAAATTCGAAATTTTTTCTCACACTATAAATATTTGTTAATATTAAACTATATCGTTAATTTAAACTTACTTAGTTAATATATGCAAGTAAGATAATGTTTCGTGAAATAATAATAATAATAATAATAATAATAATAATAATAATAATAATAATAATTTATTATTAAAATGATTTAAAGAGTATTTTGGGCTTGTTAACTATCATTGATCAGACAATAAAGCATTAAGCCCTATCATTGATCTTGGCTGTCTCAATATTAAGTTAATTTTGTCACTTATATTATAAGATTAAAGAGTCATGCAATCAATTTCAAAGGATTATTAATCTGAGTTTATTAAAATGATTCCCGAAACACAATTATTAATTATTCAACAATATCTAACTCAGATATTAATTAACTAGTGGTGTAAGATGATCGGGGTGCTTGAATTACTCTAATTAATCTTATTTTCACTCTTTTATTCTAATTATATAAATTAAGGATATGTATTATTATTTTTTTCCATTTAATTTGTTTGCTTGAAGAATAAGCATAAACAGTTTCGATAAAGTCAAATTTTTTTTTTTTTAAAATTTTTTTTTCCTGAAAATGATAAGGACACATACCAAACGTCGTCTGTCTTCTTGTCGTGTAAGATCAAGAAACAATTCACTGAGATACAAATCTGGATACTTCACCCTTTTTACAGTATTCTAAAATTTATTTGCATATTTGGTGAAATATGTAATGTAAAAAAGTACATATTAATGTAGAAAAGAGGCGTTACATGAGTACGATCGATATATAGATAATATTTGCAAGAGCTTATTTTAATCGTTTCACAGCTTCTACAAATAATTTCTAAGCATTTCAGTTGGCTAGAAATTTTGAATCACTTAAAATAAACTCTTGCAAACACTACCACGATTAATTTGAAAATTGATTAACGCATTTCTTTTTATTTAATTTCAAGAGGTTTTTTTTTGGGATGGACTGGTTTGAGGGAATTTTCTATTTCCCAAAAAAGGAAGAAACAAGCAATTTTCGAAACAAAAAAAGTTTTTTGGATCCCACAAACTTGGTCTGGGGCCAATATATTGAAAAATAAGGGGTCAAAATGCAATAAATGTATAAAAAATCCAACAGCCCGAATTTGTTTTGAGACAGTGACGTATAATTTATATTTTTGTGTGTGCATATAATGTAATAAGTTTCTTAGTTCGATTTTCGCTAAAATGTTGACGTAACACCAAAATCTGCTAACATAGTGTAGGACATCATAATGATGGAAAACAAATTTTGTTGTCATCAAATCCTTCAATGACCCACAGTTTCATGAACATCCCATCTGCAAATAATTCCGTCATTAAACCCAATTAGAGATGGAATTTTCCGTTTAATAGTAGTTTTTCTTGTAACGTAACGATTTATATTTTTTACATATCTTTCACAAAATTGACCCAAGAGATCGTTTCACAAGAATTTTTTTTGTTGTTTTTTTAGGTGTAATTCAAATATTTAAAATAACTTTGGATCATATATTTTGATTCATCTATTTGTGTGGTTTTTCCTGTAATAATTGAATTTCCATATATTATATATTTGACTTTGTAGAAGCTCACCATGTTGTGGGATCCCATGAACAAATGTGTACGCGTCTTCCATTGTGGAGTTATTTATTAATGTGCACATACATCGAACCACTCATTAGTAATTGAAAAAACAATTGATGTATGACTTGTATTTTTAGCTGTAGATTACTTGATTGGTAAAAATTTGTGTGAGACGGTCGTCGTATTTTGTGAGACATATATCTTATTTGGGTCATCCATGAAAAATATTATTTTTTATGCTAAGAGTATTATTTTTTATTGTGAATATCGGTAGGGTTGACCCGTCTCACAGATAAAGATTCGTGAGACCGTCTCACAAGACCTACTCTAATTTATTATAATTGAGCCTCAAATTTGAAGATTTAATTTGTTTCAAATTTGCGACTTTGATGTTATATGAGTTATAAATAATCCAGAATCAATGTATTGTTTTTAGTACACAATACATTGATAAAAAGCAAGGTTCTAAAAAGCGTGAAGTGTCCCGAAGCACGGACGTCAAGCTCCAAGCTTTTGCTTAAGCGAGATTAGCACGAGCTTAAGCGTGAAAAAGTATTTTTTATCTTTAGTGTAATTGTAATTATCTCAAACCAATAAATAGATAAAATAATTAATTCTCATATTTTTAAAAATATAAAAACATCAAAATTATAATCTTTATTTGTTTTTACAACTAGATCATATTAAAAAATCTTAAATTTGTCAAATCATCGTCAGACACGCTTAATCATAATTAAAATTTAAAAATAAACATCTAAATTATAAACCTAATATATTATTTTAAAATAAAAAGATATACCTTCAAAATAAAAAAATTAAAAATAAACAGATGCGATTAATTATATTTAAGCACGCTTAATTAAACGTCTTAATTACGTTTAATTCGGTCAAACTATAGTTTGAACTCTTTTCTCCGAAGCGGGGCGTTTTTGTCGAGCTTCAAGCTTAAGCGGGCTTTTTAGAACACTGAATTAAAAAGACACCTTGTACTCCGATGAAACCCAACAACATTCGACGACATTTGTCAGAAAATATCAAAATTGTCAGAAACTATCAGAAATTTTTAATTAAAACAGTGATAGGTTGTTTTTGAAAAAATCTTAGATCATATAAATTAATTTAAATTTACTTTATTAGCATCAGTTAGTGAGTTTTAAAATTGGTTAGGTTAAAACTACCTTAAATACTATTCTAACAGTTCTCCGTTGATTTAGTGATTCGTGTTTTGTCATATTAACATCATCAACATTAATATTACATGAAGTGTTGAGATATGAATTGTTGGATAATTTAAGTTTCAGTGATTTAAAAAAAGGCTACTAATTAAAGAAGATTTATTAAAAGCCAAATCGAACTGAATTCAAAGGTAAAAAATGATTATTCGTGAGTTAATATTTTCCGAACTGAACTGATCGTGAAAACAAAACTGATCTTATTAAGACTAGCTGATGCAAAGCGTAGCTGATTTAAGGGTCACTGATTGAAGGAAAAACTGATGATCCTACCTAACTGAATCAGTCAAGTTTTGTACCAGACATTCTCTGAAGCTTGCTAAATCATTCTTTAAGGATCAGAGCCCGACTGATATATTGGATAAGATCATATAACAGCTTTACCAGCTCGTTAGAATGTCAGAATCTATGCACACTACTTGTAGTGTACTATTTATCAGAAATGACAATGGCATGGTACAACGACCTACCTGGGAACGATTCTCAGATTTAAACATGCTCATCGTTAGAATCGAAGCATACAAATAGACTAGTTGGATGAAATTTCAAGCCTCTAATTTTTCTGAATCATCAAGTATTATCATGTTCTTGATAGGGTAACTAATCGAAGAAAATATTCAACACACTCATATCTTATTCTATCTAATCATTTAAATATCATTTTGTAGTTAGTATTTTTTTTGAGAAATCATTGTAATTGACAATAAGAATTCTTACCGATCACTTTGTTTAAATTTGTAAATACACTAAGAGTTTTAGTTAAGCAATAGTAAGTCTTGTTGAAGTGAGCATTTACAAACTGTTGTAATTATCAAAGTCTTTTAGTGAAAATATTTTCGCGAGAAAGAAGAGATGATGTAGGAATTATTCAAGTCTCCGAACATCCATAAACAAACCTTTACATTTACATTTCAGCTACCCCGTTTTAGCTTCCATTTGATAACCAAACTGTTAGTTACTTTAACCATTTATGTGTTCAAACTGTGTCAGTGAGTTTCTTTCCGCATAATTTCAACTCATGGCTTATTGATACCCAACTAACGAGAATTTCATTTTAAGGAACATATATAAGTAAAAAGTAAATATTTTTTAATTTATTACAAAGCTAACTCAATCATAGGAATAAAGGTTTCATCTTACTGAATTTAGATACCATTTAGTGCGAATGATAAGGCATAGATTAATTACACATTCATTTTTTTATCAACACTCGGTTCAAGTTTTACAAAAGATTAGAGTTATAAATCATTGTGATATCTGTATATATTGATTTATCCTCTATATATTATTAATATTTATCATCCCATCGTTGCATAATATTGATTTCGGTTTTTGGGTTTGCATGTTCCCATTGACATTCAACAATTCAAGGAGCCTTTATAAATTCACAAATCAGTATCAGAAAATAGTAACATCAGCCAAAACTACAAATCACACTATCTAGCATAACATTGTGATGCATCAAGGAATTTAGTACACAAGTATTCTAACCATGATCTTAGTGAAAGCCAAGAAGAGAGTGTGGACTATGGATCGCAACCAGAAGAGAAGAAGACAGACGCCATACACGATCCACGTCTCTCGTCTCATCCCATGAATGTTCATCGTACAACCCAAACTAACATTACTAAGCAAGAAAACAAGAATTCCCGGATCGGAGAAAGGGTGTAACATGGTAAGGGAACAAAGCCATACCACTGAAAAGCACAAGAAAGCCCATACGTGCTCCATTGTGGTTAACTTCACAAAGTTTTGAAACAAAATACTACACAGCATTCCTAACCCAAATTGTATGATTTTTCTTCTCCTCCACAGAAAAACAGAGAGAGACAAATTCAACAATCGGTCTTTCGAGGAAGTTTTGCACAGAAACAGCGTGGCTAATATCAAGAAAAGCGAAATAATCCCCTCAACTATAGGTCTGAAAACAAAGAAAGGCCACAAAGTCAAGAAATAGCAACCTACAGACAACTTTCCTTCAATAGAAGTTAACAGAATCTCGATATCAGCTATAAGTTTTGGTACATCCGAGGTGAAAAATACTGGGATCTTGTCTCCCTGTAAACGAATGGTTAAAGCGTAGTACCATGAATAGAACAGAGTTATCCCTAACAAATATTTAAGAAGACGGAGAAGGAGAGGTGGATTAACTTGGAAGTTTGCTTCATCTAGAATATCGAATCCACGTATATAACAGAAGAAGCCAATGTAGAAAACATAGTAGAAAAATAGCATTGCAGCTAGTGATGAGATCTCTCCATTTAGTACTTCTGTTGGCATGGCTTGAAAATCAAGAATTGTGAAGAAGGCAATTAGGTGAGTAAATCATATATAATACAAAACTAGGCCGGCATAATATAAATTAAGCAAATATAAAATACAAATTTGCCATCAAGAAAATGGATCAAGATATAAATAAGTTCAATCAACTTAGTAGAAGCAGACGAGGCGACCTAAAGTTCTTTTTATCAGTTTGCACAAAGTCCAACAACATGAAAAGTTCCCAAATCGGGGTCTTCTGTTCGTCGCTTTAGTAAATACTTGGATATGCATCCAATTCCAATCATGATTGTGCACGTTGAATATAACAAACAAAATTCGCAGATGACGCAGGAAGAACTTGGCAGAAACTACCAAAATAATTTGCTAGAATTGCGAAATGTTAAATCTATTTATCCAGCAAAAACCAATCTCGGCGTCTCCAGAAATTTTCTAACAGACTAAAACTCCGTCGCTGTCAAATTTACAAAGTTCTGGAACAGTAGAACGACGAATTTGATCACAAGGGAACATCCAAAGATGACGGAGGATTCAGGTATTCGATTCTAAAAAGATCATGAACACAAAATTAATTTAACATTCACATAATATATGAAGCCTTCAACTTGTTCTAGTTATTCAAATCGCGACGTATATCTTCATGATACTTTTGGATCCATCCTTGAATAACATTAATCTCTATGTTTCTTTGCATGATCAGCCAATCCGGATCGGTATTTGCAGACGGGCGTATGTCCAAACAGTGGGACCCTACAAGAGATATACACATGCAATTTACGTAAAGTTTAGACTTAATTGGCTTAGAGTGTTGGGGGCAGAAAGACAATAACCTATACATATATTTTTCCACAGATTACATTTTTTTGTCATGCTATATACCAATTTAAAGTCTTAGTCCACTGAATTAGATCGCTTTTCAATTTTAGTTATTAGAGGAAAAATGACTAAAATCGAAGAAAATACAAATTAGTAGACTAAGACCGTAAATTGACCGACAACATGACAAAAAATTAAACAAAAATACATACAAGTTACATAAAATAAAAATCTAATTTTCACTATATATTATTAAGAAAATGTGAATTTCGTGCTATAAGTTTTAACAAAATATACGTGACGGATGAATTATTTGCAGATATGGAAAGATATATATGTAGGAGCATACCATTAGATGTAGTTATGGCAAGAACACTTTCCGACAAGTCTTGTAGCACCCTATGGTAGATTAATAAAAGTATGAAAAAAATAAATTGTCACATTAAATTAGTATATACATCGATATTGAATGGAATATATGGGGGTATTCGAACGTTACCCTGCACTACTATATGGATCTCTTAGACCATTAGAGAAAATTATGTTGCTTCCGAAACGATTGAGACTCAATTTTATGTCCTGCGAAATCGATTATCGGGGTTAAAAAAAATAAAAAAAAATACAAGACATGCATGCATGCAAGAACAGAATAAGAATAATAATGTGATATTTAGGGTAAAAAGAAGTTACATGGCCTCCATAATAAGTGGTAATCCAATGAGGTCGGGGTGGTACACCATAATAAGTGGTGCATTCTTTGATAAATTGGTGTAAATCGAATGGTGCTGCTTGAAACATTGTGTCCTTTTCTCCCCTTCCGATTGGCATCACCATTTCACTACAAGTCTACAAACACAAAGCAAATATATATATATTTAGATCAAAAACAAATATTCAAGTATTATATGTTTAATATTTACATAATTATATATTATACGAATCGGAGTATGGTTTCGCAATACCCAAAAAAGGGAAAGAAAAAAAAACTTTTAAGGGCATTCAAAAGATTTTATCTAAATCTATTTTCGAAGCGTGAACAATGGTAATTTGTCATTAAAAAAAGAGTTTTTATAGATTCAGCGATGCAATAACGGCATCCACGAATATTTACACAAATATTTAAGATTATATATGGGGAAAAAAGGAAAACAAAACACACCAACATTACTTTATAAAAATGTACATATGTTAAACTCAGTGTCGTACCCTCAAATAAGAAAAATAGTTTTTCAAAATATGAAAGAATTATATTTATTTGGATCCTTTCCAAATAAGAATTCCCTAATATTTTTACCATTTTTTCTCAATTAGGTGGTTATATATTTAAAGGCAAATTAACTCTCTTAATTCATATTTTCATGTTAAATATTTTTGCAAATATTAGCATTATCTTCTTCATCCGGTTCAATAATAATAAGATCTTAAATCGCTTTTTAAATTTTTTTTTTAATCATCATTATCATTCATAGATGGTTCAAATTTCTTAACATTATTATTGTTTTGATTTCGCTTTCCACATCCATCAAATTACCAATTGTTTCTTTCTTTCCTCATTATTTTATTATTGTCATAAAATATTTATCGATATCTCTAGTATGGTTCTGAGTTAATCCTCCTTCTCTTTATTTCCTATCCAGAAAATGTTTTGGCGTCACTGACACTACAAAAAAAATGTCATACGACAACAGTTAAAAACCGTTGTCGTAGCTTTTTTAAAACCGTTGTTAAAGTCCCTATTGTTAAAGGGTTCGCTCAAAGACAACGGTTTTTCACCATTAGCTACAATTTACGACGGTTTTTTGAAAACCGTCGCAAATAAATTAGCGACGGATTTTAGCGACGGTTTAAATTAAAGTCCTTCGCTAATTTTAGCGACGGTTTTTTCATAATTTCTGTTGCTAATATTTTCATTAAAATAAAAAAATTACTTTTAATAATTTAATAAATCTAAAAAAAACTTACAATTTGACTATACTAACAATATTCATGATCTTAACTAACACTTAAAAATTTACCAAAAATTAAAGCGAAAAAATTTTCCCAAATAGAAAGAAAAATTTTAAGTGTTGTGAAGTGATAAAAATCGTGTGAGAAAGAAAAATTTTAAGTGTTGTGAAGTGGGGTGTAAGAAAATGGATCGAAAATATGGGTATTTATAGACAGTTTGTGCGACGGTTAAGTTTTCAAAAGAAAAATTCCTTTAGGAATTTTCAATATCAAATTTTAATAATTAAAATAATATTTAATGATGAAATTCAATTACCTAATCCACTTACTAGTGTGAGATCCTATTGAATAGGATGATGAACAAAAGATTCTATCACATATATAAACGTGAATATATGAAAAGGGAAGTCTCTTATCTATAAAGTGTTGGTATCATATAATAGAATAAAAATTATTCTAGATATATATTTGAATCACTACTGTATATATACATTTTTTGTGCCCCTTTAAAGTATGGGTTTTGAGTTGCCCGACTCATTATATTTATTAAATTTCAGTTTTAATCATTTATTTTTCGATTTTTGGTAATTTTTGTTATTTTCACGTGGAGTGTTGATATGACACTGCACACGTAAACGTCACATCGATGTGATATCAACGTCGTGTCATAAAATGAATTAAAATTGTAAAAAAAATTTAACATAGCGGAATTTGAAGAAAATTTAACAATATATTAAATGATATAAATAGCAAATAGACAAATATAGAAACAAAAATATGCAATTTTGACTATTTATCCTATTTAACATTGGGGATTGAGGAATAATGACTTACCTGCCACTGCCATCCTTCACTAGTTTCATCAGGAATATTGAATTCATTTGTATCAAAGCATTTCATTTTGCCTCTGTAAGAGACAATCCCGGCATAAATCCTGCCAAGATTATCAGTACCTTTGGGAGCTCCATCAATCCCGTCACACACCATCGTCACCGGATAATTTGGCGGATGATTATACTGAGCAGCTACTGTATATATTGTGTCCAAATAATCCTTTAACTCGTGAGAATTTTTCAGTTTCCTAAAGCAAAATATAAGTTTTTATTTCTGATTGTTCTTGTAAATGATCTAGACCACCTAAAACGAATAATAATAATAATAAAATTAGGTCAAAAAACAACTAACGAGCAAGTGTTAAATCTTCGACTGAGAATAGAGAGACCGTCTGGTTTTGAGGCGACTCTGTCGATTTCCGACCATGATTTTCGAATAGCTCGGTAACATGTTTCGCTGGCTTCCTGATATAAAAGTTAACCATATACATACATAAGTACGCATGTAACTAAAAATAACATACACCAACTCAAATTATATAATTAATTTAATAGACAAAAAGTAATACCTTGAAATCCTTGGTGACAACTGAATAATATGCATTTTGGGGAGTAATGTTATCGAAATAAAGAATAGGGGCTGACGAAGCTAGAGCTCCCAAGGCAATGTGTGGATACTTGAGCCGAAACCACGACGCCAACACTGAGAGAAAAAAAATCATTAATCATTTGTTCCTTTAAATATATAAGGTAAATATCGATCAGAGATATGGAAATTGGTATTCATTACAACATTGAACAGTAACAAATCAACTAAAAAGGAAAGAATATTGAATTATAATTAAAACTATATATATGATTTGATAGAAATATAATATTTGACTATTTATATTCGTACTTCCTCCATAAGATCCTCCGACAACGATAATGGGAGAAATATGTGCAGAAAATTGTTCCTTGACATGTAACAGAACTTGTGCATAATCAGCTATAGCTTGAGCCGAGTTGAAATATCCTCGTCTTGTCTCGTTTCGTATGACTTCTTTTAATGATCCAAACGGGATTGAATTTCCATAATATCGATGCTGGAACAAATCGCAAGAACAAAAACAACAGAAAACGTAATAAGACATCTGCCAGACTGACTACGTTGGCATGAAATGCTCTGCTTCATTCTGTGCTACATATGTTTCGTTATGTAAAGATTTACTCGCCAAATTTCCCTAACAATTTTTAAACCCCAAAATATATGCAAAACCCTTTCGATACTTGGCCGGAAATGTACAATACCTCTATATAAACTAGAAGAGCCTTGAATGAAGGCGCGTTATCTGTGAGAAAACCAATGCTTCCCAAATCATCATCAAGCGGGGCTTCGGCACCAAGATATGCAAAGATGGGATAGCCTGAATCCGCACCACCCCAATACTTGGAATTCACCACATATTTTTGTTTGAAATTCACGTAACTTTCGGATCCGAAGTTGAAATGATCAAGGGTTTGAGTATAAAAATACGTCTTGAAATCCTTTGAAATCGTCGATGCAGACGAGATTTTATCAGGGTTTCTTGATATGAATGCTTGTTTATAAAATGGGGTGAGCCTTGGGTTTTTGTGGGAAAATGGTGAGGCAAATTTCAAGAAACATGGAAGAAGTAGAAGGGAGAATCGGAGCAGAAGCACTCTATTTGATATCATCGTTGATGTGAAGTAACACTTCTGCCAGTGTGCATGCAGTTTTGAAGTAGAATTTATAGAGAATATATGGATTTTTTTACCCTAAAACTTAAAACAAAATATATTACTTAGTTTCAATTATTTTATCGATATCTTAATGGCACAATTTTACATTGATATGTAAAAGTTTTTAAGTGCTTAAAAAGAGTATATATTATGATTTTTTTAGACGAACTAAATATTAGGCTTTAGGTACTTTTATTTCAATTATCTAAATATAAAATCAATTATTAAAAACGTTTTAAAAAATATTTCTGAATAATTCACTTAATATTATTTCAAATAAAGCATTTGAAAAAGAGTGGGTCTCATATGAGACCGTCTCAAGGATCTTAATCTGTGAGACGGGTCAACCCTACCCATACTCTTAGCATAAAAAGTAATACTCTTAGCATAAAAAGTAATACTTTTTCATGGATGACCCAAATAAGAGATCCGTCTCACAAATACGATCCGTGAGACCGTCTCACACAAGTTTTTGCCTTTGAAAAATGTAGTTTCTCTCATCCTCAAAAAATAATATAATTAACCGATTTTGGGTTTCAAAAATATTTTTTAACGGATAATCAGCATAAGAAATTGTTGTTGGTTTTGAGAGTATTCGTTTGTTGAGATTATGTGCGTAAGTACGTTGACTCAGTTAAGTTAAATTTTCTACGTGGGATTGGTGAAAAGGTCAATATAAAATAATGTAATAAAATGAGAAAATTACATTTTTTGTATTGATTTTTTGGGTATGTTATGGTTAATTTACAGTTTCAGCCATTAATTTGTAACTTTTTTCTATTTAAATATTTTTTTATTGGATTATTGACGTGATGTCGAAAAATGCTGACGCATTGATCGACATTATTGACATGTCAAATATCACATCAATGCTTCTGTAGAAAAGAATAAAATAGAATAAAATAATCAATGTTAGTATATCAAAACTATGAATTGACCTGTAACATGACTAAAAATCATAACTCAATGAGAACCTACATTTTATATATATCGAAAGAGAGTATCGATCGATTTGAAAATAGAAATATGCGTAATTTAAGCAAATATATTTATTGATTACATTATTATGCAAAACAGTAGTATTTTTTTTAATCAAAATGCATTATTATATATCCTTAATTCGTTCATTGACTTCCAATCAAATTTTAAAATAATTAATCTCATTTTATTTTATCCGGATATCACATGATTACATGTGCGATATATGAATCTGCATGTTTTATACACACACACTCACACACAGAGACACACACATATTCACATGTATTTGAATCAAAAGATTTTATCCCAGTTTGGTGAAAATCGATCCGATCCCCTACCAAAAATTATTTGATTTATTATTTTTGGAATGTGTTGATATTGAATCAAATAATATTTCAGTTTTATTAACTTTTCAAATCTATATGATCTCATTTGGGACTAGAGGTGCTAATGAACCGAGGCGATTCGTGAGCTTTTTGAGCTGAGTCGAAAAATATTTGATTCGTATTCGAGTCGAACTCGAATATGTTCGAACTTTTTTGAGCTGAACTCGAGCCCAAATTATATTGTACGATAGTTCGCGAGTCGCTCACGAACTTCAGTATTTTATTAATATAATATAATTATATATTAAATAAATACGAGTATTTTAAATGCTTATTTTCGAGCAATAATTCCTATAGTTCATGAACATGTTCGAATCTTTCGAGCCGAAGTCGAACTAGAGTTTTAATTCGAACTGAATTCTAGCCAAAAGTTTTAAAATTTTCGAACTTCTAATCGAGCTCAACAACTAATTTGAGCTGAATTCGAACCTTCAAAAGATCTTCATATTCGGCTTGATTCGGTTCGTTTACACCCATAATCCAACTAATATGCTTGATTCGAAGTTCGAAAATTTTAATTTTTTTTGCTCGAGTTTGATTCAAAATGTTCGAATTTCGCGAGATGTTGTGATCATTGTCGGGCCAAGCATTACTGCAATCAATGTGTGTGATTTCAGGGAGTCTGCAATGTATGTGGAAGACCGGGTCATTTTGCTAGAGTATGTCTAAGTCAGATGAGAAAATCAGCCCATGCAACTAGTGGGGCACAGAGTAATAGAGTTCAAGCACAATCTCATTCTTCTCACTAGTCTAGTCGACCTCCACATCAGTTTAGAGGTCAGGGTGGTCAGCAACAGAATCAACCACTGGTTCGTGTATTTGCCTTAACTAAGGATGAGGCACGGACCGCTCCAGGTAATGTTATTACCGGTAACTGCAATTTGTGTTGTTTTTCAGCACTAGTATAGTTTGACACTGACGCATCTCATTCTTTTGTTTCTCATGCACTCGTTAACTTGCATGATCTTTGCACTGCTAGTATGAATTCTCATCTGTCTGTTGCTACTCCGACGGGTAAATTTATTCTCTCCGATAATGTGGTGTTTAATGCGGTTTTGGTTCATGATGATAATGTGTTGTATATGAATCTCATAGTCCTATCAATTCACGATTTCGACTGTATTGTAGGTATGGACGTTTTGACCGCTAACTGAGCCACAATTGACTGTCATCGAGGAATAATTCGTTTTAGGCCAAATTTTGCACCTAAGTAGAATTTTTATGGTCGTGATTCTCGAGCTAAGATTCCTTTAGTTTCCTCCATCGAGATGACTCATCTATTAAATTTTTTGTCATGAAGGCTTTCTTGTCTACACTGTTGATCTATCGAAAGATGAATGACATATATTTATTATCCTTGTTGTCTGTGAATTTCCTGGCCTATTCCCAGAGGAAATTCCTGGTTTTCCACCAGAGCGAGAATTTGAGTTTATCATTGATTTGATGCTAGGAACTGAACCCATTTCTCGAGCGTCGTATCGTTTAGCTCTTATCGAGTTGAAAGAGCAATTGCAGGATTTGTTGAGTAGGGGTTACATCCATTCGAGTTCATCACCTTCGGGTGCTCTTGTTCTATTTGTTAAAAAGAAAGATAGCGCTATGAGGACGTGTATTGATTATCGAAAATTGAATAAGTCTACTGTCAAGAATAGATATCCACTTCCGAGAATCGATTATTTGTTCTATCAATTGCAAGACACTTTAGTGTATTCTAAGATTGATCTTCGTTCTGGATATCACCAGGTGCGAGTTAGACAAGAAAATGTTCAAACAGCTTTTCGCACCAGATACATACATTTTGAATTTTTGATTATGCCTTTTGGTTTGACCAATGCTCCTGCTGTGTTTATGGACTTGATGAATCGAGTAATTCGTAAATATCTTGATCGTTTTGTAATTGTCTTCATCGGTGATATTTTTATTTATTCTAAATTTGAGGAAGAGCATGCCAAAACACTTGAGGCTAGTTCTTCGAATTTTTCAAAAGAAACAGTTTCATGCCAAGTTATCCAAGTGTGAGTTTTGGTTAGACAAAGTTGTGTTTCTAGGCCATGTCATATCTCAACATGGTATTTCTGTCAGTCCGAGTAAAGTGGACATAGTTCCGAACTGGTCACAATCGACTGATGTGCCAGAAATACGTTGTTTCATGGGTTTAGCTGGTTATTACCGTAGATTTATTGAAAATTTCTCGAGGATTTCTAGATATATCACTCAATTGACTCATAAAAATCAGAAATTAATCTGGTATGATGAATGTGAGTCAAGTTTTGTAGAGTTGAAAAAGAGATTGTCTTCTGCACTAGTTCTCACCATTCCGAATAGTTCTGGAGGAGCATTGAATCGAGGTGTAAGGTGTGTTCTGATGCAACATGGCCATGTAGTAGCCTATGATTCTCGTCAGTTGAAACCTTACGAGTCTAGATATCCTGTCCATGACTTGTAATTGGCTGCTATCATTTTTGCTCTCAAGATTTGGAGACATTATCTTTTAGATGAGCAATTTGTGATTCATTCAGATCATAAAAGTCCGAAATATCTTTTTCTCCCAGTCATATCTGATTATGAGACAAAGGCGTTGGATGGATATGTTGAAAGATTATGATTGTAAGATTCAATACCAGCCAGGAAACGTGAACGTCATTGTTGATGCTTTGAGTCATAAGGTTGTTGATGTTAATCTGTCTTCTATTCATATTTCTAAATTGCATGAGGATATTTGCACATCTGGCTTAGATTTTCAGGTTCAAGGAAATGTTATCTGTGTGTATCATATTTTTGTTGGACCAAAATTGATTTAGATTGTTAAGTTAGCTCAGAAATCAGACGATCAAGTTCATAAATCTTATGAATTAGTGTCTCAAAGACACCAATTTGGGTTCATAATTCAATCTGATGATGTCTTCATTTAAATGGAAGATTGGTTGTTCTAGATATAGAGGATTTGCGTACAGTCATCCTTAAGAAAGCCCGTTGCACTCATTATAGTGTCCACCCTGGAGGTAGGAAAATGTATCATATTCTAAGACCTCAGTTTTGGTGAAAGAATATAAAAAAAGATGTGGCTGAGTTTGTATCACGATGCATAGTTTTTCAGCAAGTCAAAGCAGAATGAATGAGACCGGGAAGATTATTGCACAGTCTTAATATTCCTCAGTGGAACTGGGAGCACGTGGCTGTGGATTTCGTCACGCATCTGCCACATACTTCTCGCCATTTCGCTGCCATTTGGGTGGTTATCGATAGGTTGTCTAAATCGGCACATTTTATTCCGTATGAGAGGATGTATTCGTACAAGAAGATGGCTCTTTAATATATATACAGAATGTAGTGAGACTGCATGGAGTCCCAGTCGCAATAGTTTCTGATTGTGACCTTAAATTCACATCCAAGTTTTGGACTAGTTTCCAAAAAGAGATAGATACACGACTTGCAATTAGTACTGCATATCATCCCCAGATAAATGGACAGACAGAGCATACAATCCAGACTCTCGAAGACTTGCTTCGAGATGTAGTCATGGATTTCAGTGAAAGTTGGCAGGAGCCTTTACCACTAGTAAAATTTTCATATAATAATAGTTTTCAGGTAAATATTGGTATGGCTCATTTTGAAGATTTGTACGGCAGACGATGTCGATCACCTTTCTGTTATGATGAATTTGGTGAGAAACAGTAGACCGGACCTGAGATTGTTCAAGAAATGCATGATAAAGTCCATTTTATTCGTCAGAGAATGAAATCTGCTCGGGATCGGAAAGCTAGTTATGATGACAAATGTCGTCGACCTCTATAAGTTCAAGTTGGAGATTGTGTTTCTGAGAATCTCTCCGTTTAGAGATGTGGTTCGTTTTGATATGAGAGGTAAGTTGTCACCTCGATTCTTTAGTCCCTATGAGACTGTTGAATGTATTGGGACTTGTGCTTATCGGCTACAGTTGCCACAGTCATTGTCTGTCATCCACGATGTTTTTCATATTTCTATGTTTTGTAAATATGAGCCCGATCCATCTCATGTGATTCAGCCTGATGAGGTTGAGCTTGACCCTTCTCTATCGTATACTGAGTATCCCATTTGTATCTTGGATCGTAAAGATAAAGCTTTACGTAATAAAGTTATATCACTTGTTCGAGTTCAGTGGTCGAGGCATGTTGTAGAAGAATCAACGTGGGAAACAAAAGAGAAGATGATAGGATCTTATCCATATCTGTTTGATTCTTATTATTGAATTGTGGTATTCGCATCATGTGTAATATGTATGTGCATAAACAAAAATTTTGAGGACGAAATTTGTTTAAGGAATGAAGAAATGTAATGTCCTAAAATATATTATCCGATAATTTGACATAATTAGAATAATTATTGAGTTGTAAATTAAAATAATTATTTATACCAAATAAATTTTGAAAGTGTGTTAAAAATATGTATTTTAGAATATCGTAGTTGATACGATATAAAAACATGCATCTCGAGCCTTATCGTTCTTGTTGACCAGTTACTGTTATTCATTGTTATTCGGCACTCATTGTTGTATAACGCGGGATCAGGGTGTGACTGATAGGCCTATATTGATACACCTAAAACTGTAGTTAAGATTGATCAATCCCGTTGTTAGTGTAGCTCTCGGGGTGAGCGCTGGGATTATAATATCCAGTTCTGTTTGTTTGTCATTCCTGTTATATATCGTTACAGCTGTATGGAAGATGAGTTGGGGGGTTATGATTAGCACAGCAGGGCATACCTCGCAGACTTGGCAGGGCGGTTTAGGTGCAAGACGATGTAGCTCCCATGTGTGTTGCTCGAGCATTATTCTTGTTGATCGTATCGTTCATTTGGCTCCGTTTACCCCATTTATATTGAGCCATGTTCATGCATTTCACATTTCATCTACATATATATTTATGCATGATTTATGTTATTGTTATGTTTGTTGAACCGTATCATAATAGAATCCTAACTTCGGTTGTTTACTGGAGGGGTTGTTGTGGTTGTTTTTGGGCATTATGGTAGATCTCATAAGTGGTTGTGCAGCACCAGGCGGAGGTTCCGCTGGGGGAGCTCTTGGTTGAAGTTGGATTGTGTGGTTTTGGTTCGTCGGAGTCTCCTAGCTAGATATATATTTTGAGTTATGGTAAGTTTTATGTCGTGTTTGATTATCCAGGGAGATGTCTCGTGTATCTGTAAAGTCATTTGGATTGATTGTTGCTTGGAATTTAATTTATGTTGTTTGGGAGACTTGTCGGCTTATTTGAACTGCTGCCTGTGATATTTATGTCTAGTGCCTAGCCGGAAACTGCATGTGTTTGTTTATGAATACCACAATATCGTCCTTGGGTCATTTTCCTTTTACAGATATTTTAAATTTTGCCGAAATTTTTTTCCAGGCACTGAGGTCCATTTTATAATATTTTTCCACTGCAGATTTAAATAAATAATTTTTTTGTTTGATATTAAACGTAATTTAAGTTATTAGGCTTCACATCATTTAACTGAGAGGGTTAGAAATAACGACCGAATCTGTAATTCACGTTATTTGATTTAGAAGTTAGATTTTTGTTTCTAGCATTTAAATTTGTATCTCGCATACGTGGCACACCCGTAAAATTCAGGAAAAACAAAATGAGTACATTAAAATTGGAAAAATTTTATTTCTCGTAATGTAATTTACATGTTTTACATTTTTTTATCTTGTTGTATCATAATTTTCGATTTTGTTAAAATAATTTGTATTTAAATAAGGTTCGTCTTAAAGTCAGTCATAAAATCATAATTACATATAACATGTTGAATCAATTACGATCAAGTTAATTTTACATATTGGATATAGTTTCGTAAACTGATTTGTTCGTTTGTAGTCTCATTTCACCATAACGTTGATGTGACAATGAAAAATAATGACATAACATCATAAAATCACAAATGTCACGTCATCACGTAGGTGAAATAAAACTAAAGCCCAACAAAAAACAAAGTTATAGGAGTAAAATATAACTATGACAAGTTTAGTGTGAGATAATGTACTTTATTTCCAAGTCCTATTTAATAAAATATTTTGCTTAAATTCTATGATAACTGGAGTTATGAATCTTTCTATTATGCATTTTCTATTATTCTCTCACACAAATCAAACAATGTATCATTAGAAAAATGGGATATAAAATACGGACCACTTCGGTTGTCATAATATGCAGTGAAGGATACCCTTTGTGGGCCCAAGATGTGTACATTTTGGAAGAGCCAAAATCCTGGTGGCGTTTTGGTTGGTTTCGTCCAAAAAACAAGCCGCCGAGAAGTTTCCCCGAGACATCCGCATGCAAAAATATCCTCTCCCCCAAAGGATTCTATCTACATTTCCTCTTACAAATATATATATCTGTAGATACTACCAATCCCGAGCTTGCTTGCGTGTATTTATATTATTTTTTCTATATAATATGGTTAAATATTCGTTGTATTTGTTGTGAAAAAGTAAAAATTTACGGTAAAAAAGTAAAAATCTCAAACTCTCAAAATTATCACACTACACACTTTATAATATTTTTCTCTCAACTCAATTGTGATTTTCTTCACAAATGAGAGATCTATTTATAGAAAATTTTTACAAATAATCCAAAAATAAAATACATCATTACCTACATCATCACACACTAATTTTCAATATTCAACACCTAATTTTACCTAATTTTCAACATTCAACATTCACATTTTCAACACAAATATTTAACACATTTTTAAATAATTTTTCAACACTCCCCCTTGTGATGATGATCATAATGATTGTATACATTACGTGTTTTTATACTGCCTCGTTAAAAACCTTACTAGGAAAAACCCATTGGGATAAAAACCATAGTAAGGGAAAAAGAGTGCAGTCACGTAAACTCCCCCTCATGTTGACACGAACAATTCTTCACAAATTTCGTAGATTGCGCATCCCAATATTATATATGTGCTTTCTGAATATTGTCGTAGGAAGTGCCTTTGTGAAGAGATCTGATGAGTTTTCACTTGATTGAATGTGACGAACATCAATACATTTATTCTTCTCAAGCTCCTTGGTGAATGCGAAGAACTTAGGAGGAATATGTTTAGTTCTGTCGCTTTTTATGTATCCTTCTTTCATTTGAGCAACACATGCAGCATTATCTTCATATAGTATCACAGGCTTCTCGTCGAATGATAATCCGCATGAGATTTGGATATGTTGAGTCATTGATTTTAACCACACACATTCACGGCTTGCTTCATGTAGTGCAATAATCTCGGCATGATTTGATGAAGTTGTTACAAGTGTTTGTTTCTGTGAACGCCAAGAAATTGCAGTGCCTCCACGAGTAAATACATATCCAGTTTGAGAACGTGCTTTGTGTGGATCAGATAAGTATCCAGCATCGGCATAACCAATTATACTTGGATTAGCATCTTTTGAATACAAAAGTCCCAAGTCTGTCGTTCCTCGTAGATAACGGAATATATGTTTAATTCCGTTCCAATGTCTCTTTGTTGGATATGTGCTAAATCTTGCCAATAAATTTACGGCAAAAGATATATCAGGCCTTGTACAATTTGTAAGATACATAAGGGCACCGATAGCACTTAGATATGGTACTTCTGGACCAAGAATATCTTCATCATCTTCACATGGACGGAATGGATCCTTTTCTATGTTTAATGATCTAACAACCATTGGAGTACTTAAAGGATTTGATTTGTCCATATTAAAACGTTTAAGGATCTTTTCTGTATAATTTGTCTGGTGAACAAATATTCCACATTCTTTTTGTTCAATTTGTAAACCCAGACAATACTTGGTTTTTCCAAGATCCTTCATTTCAAATTCTTCTTTCAAGTATGACACAACTTCTTGAATTTCCTTATTTGTTCCAATGATGTTTAAATCATCAACATATACAGCAATAATTACGCATCCGGATGTTGTTTTCTTAATGAAAACACAAGGGCATATTGAATTATTTACATATCCCTTTTTCATCAAGTGATCACTTAGCCTATTATACCACATTCTGCCGGATTGCTTCAACCCATATAATGATCTTAGTAATTTCACAGAATAACATTCTCTGGGTTTTGAACTTTGTGCTTCAGGCATCTTAAATCCTTCAGGGATTTTCATATATATATTACTATCAAGTGATCCATATAAGTAGGCTGTAACAACATCCATAAGACGCATTTCTAAATTTTCAGATACTGCCAAGCTAATCAAATACCGAAACGTAATTGCATCCATCACAGGAGAATACGTTTCTTCATAATCAATTCCAGGCCTTTGAGAAAAACCTTGTGCAACAAGTCGAGCTTTATATCTTACTATTTCATTTTTCTCATTTCGCTTTCGAATAAAAACCCATTTGTATCCAACAGGTTTTACACCTTCAGGTGTAAGGACTATAGGTCCAAAAACATTACGTTTATTTAGCGAATCCAATTCAACCTGGATGGCATCTTTCCATTTTATCCAATCCTGCCGATTTTTACATTCACCAAAAGATTTTGGTTCATGATCTTCATTATCATTTATGATGTCGATTGCCACATTATAAGAAAATATATCATCAATTTCTTCTATATCTTTTCGGTTCCATATTTTTCCAGTATTAATATAATTGATAGAGATTTCATGATTCTCGTCAGTTTGTGGTTCTGACAAAACATTTTCATCATCATGTGTTTCTTCAGGAACATCATTCTCTATTTTGTGATCATTATGTGTTTCTTCAGGAACATCATTCTCTATTTTGTGATCATTGTGTTTCTCTATGAATTTTCTTTTTCGAGGATTTTTATCCTTGGAACCAACTGGCCTTCCACGCTTCAGGCGTTTAATGACATCATGACTATCTTCAATTTGTTTCTTCGGAATTTCAATTCGAGCAGGGGCATTTGCAGCATGTATATATGATTTAGTTACCCCTTTTGTGTCTGCAAATGCATCTGGTATTTGATTTGCTATTCTTTGCAAGTGCACAATTTGCTGTACATCTTTTTCACATTGTTTTGTTCTTGGATCCAGATGTAACAATGATGATACATACCATGTAATTTCTTTTTCGGTATGTTTCTGTTCTCCCCCTAACATTGGGAAGATTTCCTCATTAAAATGACAATCAGCAAAACGTGCTGTGAACACGTCGCCTGTCTGTGGTTCAAGATATCGAATGATCGATGGACTATCATAACCAATATAAATTCCAATCTTTCTTTGAGGTCCCATTTTCTTTCGTTGAGGTGGTGCAATAGGCACATACACCATACATCCAAAAATTCTCAGATGAGAAATGTCTGGTTCTTTACCAAATGCAAGCTGCAATGGGGAGTATTTATGATATGCACTTGGTCTGATGCGAATTAATGAAGCAGCATGTAAAATTGCATGTCCCCATATAGAAATAGGGAGCTTTGTTTTCATAATCATTGGTCTAGCAATCATTTGCAGACGTTTAATCAATGATTCAGCCAATCCATTTTGAGTATGTACATGAGCAACAGGATGCTCAACAATGATTCCCATAGACATACAATAATCATTGAAAGTCTGGGAAGTAAATTCACCAGCATTATCAAGTCTAATTTTCTTGATTGTATAATCGGGAAATTGATTCCTCAATTTTATTATTTGAGCAAGTAATCTTGCAAATGCAACATTTCGAGTTGACAATAAACATACATGTGACCATCTGCTGGAGGCATCAATCAATACCATAAAGTATCTGAATGGTCCACATGGTGGATGGATTGGTCCACAAATATCACCCTGAATACGTTCAAGAAACATTGGTGATTCAGTTTGGATTTTGGCTGGTGATGGTCTTATAATAAGTTTTCCAAGAGAACATGCTTTACATTGAAACTTATTATTCTGAAAGATCTTCTGGTCTTTCAATGGATGACCATGTGTATTTTCTATAATTCTTCGCATCATTGTTGAACCAGGATGTCCTAATCGATCATGCCAATTGGTTAATATTGAAGAATTATCAATTACCATGTTTGATTCAATGGGACGTATATGTGTATAATGCAATCCAGTAGGGAGCATTGGTAGTTTTTCAATCACATATTTCTTTCCTGATTTATATGTGGTAAGACACATATATTTCTCATTCCCTTCATTCATTGTTTGAGTATCATACCCATGGGAATATATATCATTAAAACTCAACAAATTTCTTTTCGATTGTGGTGAATATAAAGCATCATTGATCAAAAATTTTGTACCATTAGGTAACAAAAATTGTGCTTTACCACATCCTTTAATCAAGTCTACAGGACCTGATATTGTATTCACCGTTGTTTTTGTTGGTTTTAGTTCCAAGAAATATCTTTTATCTCGGAGGATAGTGTGCGTTGTACCACTATCGGGTATGCAAACTTCAGCTTTGCTCATAGCATTTTCCATATTTGAACTTCAAAAAATATGCAATGAAAAAAAATTAATGACAATACATATTTAAATATAACACATATCATAATTGTACAATAAAACATTATCATATAAATACATGAAAAATAAATTATTGTACATTTATATTCTACCACTATATTGTTCATTTTCAGAGAAATCATTGAGAAAATCTGCAGCATCAATATTGTTCATTTCTATCCCACCAACATATTGATCATTTCCAGAGAAATCATTCATAAAATCAGCAGCATCAAAATGAGTTGAATCACTCAAACGGTCACTTCGCTCAGTGAAGTTGGTCTCCTTTTCTTTCCCCTTTATCGATTCTTTATAAAGTTTGCAAAGATGCTCAGGGGCTCGACAAATACGAGACCAATGTCCTGGAGTACCGCATCTGAAACAAGAACTTTCAAATCTTTTCGAGTGATTTTCATTAACACTCATGTTTTCTTGATGCCTTTTCTGTGGATGGTTTGGGACGTTATTTTGAGATGAGTTATAGAAATAACTATCTCGATTATTTTCAAAACCACGGCCGCGTCCACGACCACGACCACTTCCTCGTCCACGTCCACGTCCACGACCTCGACCTCGACCTCGACCTCGACCAAAACCTTGTCTTTGAATTTGATTTTGGTTTCCAGGTTTAAATTCATTTTTACTTACAGCATTTACTTCTGGAAATGCTGTTGATCCAGTGGGTCGGGACTGATGATTTCTCATTAATAGCTCGTTGTTCTTTTCCGCCACAAGAAGACAGGCGATGAGTTCAGAATATCTCGCAAATCCACGCACTCTATATTGTTGCTGTAGTGTTATATTTGATGCGTGAAACGTGGAAAATGTTTTTTCAAGCATTTCCGATTCTGTAACCTCATGTCCACAAAATTTTAACTGCGAGATTATTCTATACATCGCTGAATTGTAATCACTGACTTTTTTAAAGTCTTGGAATCTTAACATATTCCATTCATCACGGGCGGTCGGAAGTATAACTTCCCTTATATGTTCAAATCTCTCTTTTAATCCTTTCCACAGAGCCATGGGATCTTTTTCGATGAGATATTCACATTTTAAACCTTCATCAAGGTGTCGTCGTAAAAATATTATAGCTTTTGCTTTTTCTTGTGATGAAGATATACCATTTTCTTTAATGGTCTCGCTTAGACCCAATGACTCAAGATGCATTTCTACATCAAGAGTCCATGGCATATAGTTTTTCCCAGTAATATCAAGAGCGATGAATTCGAGCTTTGCCAAGTTTGCCATGGTGGTACTAAAAATTACGATGCATTTTATTAGTTAATGAATATTGCAATACAAAGTAATGGATAAACAACAAGTACAAGTATTCGTAAAAATAAAGAAAACACACGAGGAGGATATTCTCCGATAAATACAAGACTGGTGAGTATGATAACCAAAATAATTAAAAATAACCTCGTGAAAGCCATCTTCTTTTTTTCTTCGAAAATTTGATGAAGAATAATTTTTAGAGAAGAAGAGAAAGTTGGAGTGATTGAATGTATTTGTGAGATTGTATTTATAGAGCAAAAACTAGCCGTTTTGTTACCGTTTATTACCGTTGGTGTATAAGAAAATAAATGTATGTATTTGTATAATTTTATGGTAATAATATGGTGTATATAATATTAGTCATATTTAAATAATTATGTATATCATATCACATTATTATAATTAGGTGTCATAAGTTATTTTGTTTAAAAAACCTTATAGGCTTTTATACTTGTCGTATCCCTTACCGGGAGTGTGGGATGTCGTCTTAACATCCTCCCAGGATTTATAACAAGTTTTTGAAAAAATTATTTTTATTATTTCTAACAATAACATTATATTATATATTACATATATAAACAATAAATAAATAACAGTAAAATAAATATTATTACTTTTGTTACCTTTTTCTTCTGTTCGGAGCTTGGAAAAATATGGAGGACTTTTAGAGCTTCGTGCTGATAACGTGTTGTGAAAAAGTAAAAATTTACGGTAAAAAAGTAAAAATCTCAAACTCTCAAAATTATCACACTACACACTTTATAATATTTTTCTCTCAACTCAATTGTGATTTTCTTCACAAATGAGAGATCTATTTATAGAAAATTTTTACAAATAATCCAAAAATAAAATACATCATTACCTACATCATCACACACTAATTTTCAATATTCAACACCTAATTTTACCTAATTTTCAACATTCAACATTCACATTTTCAACACAAATATTTAACACATTTTTAAATAATTTTTCAACAGTATTTTTAAAATTAATTTGTTTGTTTTTAGTAGGACTCAGAAACATCGAACGATCTCTATTCTTAATTATTAAGGCTCGGAGCCTTAGACTGACCTTTTCATAATTGCAGTCTTACCTAATAAGTCTACAAATTAATTATAATATTATTCTTATTCTACAAACCAATTACAAACCGTGACTTGATAATACCAAGCTACAGTCCCTTTTTTTTTTAAAAAAAAAAGGGGAACTAGCCGCCGTAAATAAATATAATTTGTAATTTTTATTGACGTAATTTTAGAAAAATAGATTGTATATATATATATTTTTTTAAATAGATTGTATAAATATGATGCAAGTCTCGATATACCAAAATAGATTGTATATATATATATTTTAAAATTTATAAATTTATTATTTAAAAATATTATATATTTTTTAATATTATATTGTTTCAACATTTTTGTGTTCCGGTATATACCAAAATTTTTCAAATTTCATACTGTTACCGTACTGAAACTTTCGGTATCTGTTAGGATTGGCGGAGGCTCTCTAGAGGGAGGGGGAGTACTTAATAAACACCTCACAATTTTCTTCGCTTCTGGATTCAAGTGACCTTCTATTGCTGTTAGTAGCAGAAGTCTGATCTCGACCTTTCAAAGTTCAGCAGATAATTGATATACAATGCAGAATGAATCTATCAAGACTTTGTGAACGAAAAAAAATGGTAGTGCAGTAAGGTAAAACATAATAATTATTTCTGAAAGTTCAAATGATGAAAACCTTATATGTCTCTTCTTCTCTTGTTACCAGAACATATTTACTAAAAGACTTTGATATTTACAGCTTTTGTAAACACTCACTTCAGTAATACTTAAATACTTCCTACTGATACTCTTATCATCAACTGATTCAAAAGTTTACACATAATTCTGAACATAAAGACTGTCAATTACAAAACCACCTCAAATGATAGAATAAATATTGAGATTACAATGAATATAATTCAACACAAGATGATCTCTAAAAAGGTTTTGTAAGGCTCTTGAGAGTGGGCTTCAAGTATTTTCAACAAAACTTCTGAATTGTATGATCGCGTGAAAGTTAGTTTGATGAACTATGACTTCACCTTTTATACATAATCTTCCAATGTTACAATCTGAACAACTATAAATAAGTTGTGTCAAGGCCATACGTCGATCATTGTGATTTAGAAAAAGTATGTTGTAATTAATGCTGACACAGACTGCCATAATAATTTCTTTAAATAATTTATGGAAAATTTCCTGCATGTTTGATTTACTAAATTAATACTTCATTAAATAAGGTAGCAATAAAATATCATTGACAAATTCAGTGGCACATGAATGATCAGTAATGCTTGTCCATTTAGTTTAGTAGACCTTGGTAAATGATGAGATATGCGCGTATGCCATCTGATGAATTTATTGGCTACTGAATTTATTAAATCAATAAGAGCAGATACATGACATAGATCATTACAAATAGTCCACCTGTTATGGATTCTAATGAATGTCTCTGGTGGCAGTGACATTTGAAATTTCAGGCATTCCTTATCTTTCTTCCCTTTTTTTGAATCAGTCTCCTTAATGTATTGAAACTATTGTGAAATTTGAGCAATAAAAGGAGGCCTGCACTGAGTAAAGATTGTCGGAGACATATCTTCAATTTTGTTGTGTGATATTCCATCAAGTTGTCTTTGAATTGGGTGAAAGATTTTTGAAGTGTGATCAGCTGAGCCTGCATTGTTTCCATCGAGTAATCACTCTTTTTTTTAAATTCGCCAAGTCATTTCGAGTATCCGTGACATCATACTTAGTTTTCTTGATCAGTAATTCAAGTCTTCACCATAGCTTCATTGTCTTAAAGTTTAGCCTCTACTGGAGGAAGATAATCGGATTCTAGAGATGCAGGTTCATTCCTAGCAAACTGTTCTAATGTTTCTTGAACTCTAGCATCTCGTTCTTCAGCTATTTCTTTTGGATGAATAAAAATGGATTCTGGATCAGCAGAGGGGCCTTCATTAAGAACAATTAAGTCCAATACATTTTTGGATTGAGGAACACTAGTAAAGATAGTCAGTGTCTGAATGGTGCTTAGGGTGTCCTTATCCATGGTCGGATTGGCAAAGGGGTTCTCTTTGAAATTAGTCGGAGATACTACTAGAACAACGACACAACAGTAGTCTTTCGAACAAATGCTTCTGAATGAGTTGTTTCTTCATTTTAAGAGAGATAGAGTGCTGACACCTTCATTAACTGTAGAAAGTGCTAAATCCCAAGTAGAAAGAAGATAAGATGACTGTTGTGGCTGAGCAAAATCTTGAACATTTAGTGGGGATGGTGCAGGAGTATTAGATGTAGTATCTCTTGGAAGGTAATTTTCACTTTCCTCTCCTGACTTTTTAGAAGCAGTAAAGATCACTAGAAGTTTAGTTGAAGCGGCAGCTTGGACAGTAAACTCGGATTCCATGGCATTCACACCCATGACAAGAGCAGATAGATCATTACTTAACTACTAAATGACTGCAACATTATGAAATGTGGTTGGACTCTGATAGTTATAGTTGGTCCACCAAGACATTGAAAAGAATAGAGAACCAGTTGATCTTTGTTCCATCAGTGACATAAACCATCACTAGAAACTTTTCTTTTGTACTGACATCAAAAGAACTAGCCTTAACTAGTAGAGAATTTGAAATAAGGTCCACAAAACTTAATTTTCTATTTCCATCTCCTTTTTCTGGCAGGAGACAGATATAGCAGAATCAGTTAGATAGAATTTATGCTTCATCAGAGATTTGATTGACGTTGATAGTTTGGAGAAATATGAAAGTCCCTTAGTAGGTAGAGAGAATATCGAAGCAAATAAAACTTCTTCAAACATACACGTCTGCTATTTAAAAGAATATGATATCTATTTGTCAGCTGCAATTGTAGCATGTGCATAGAAATCCAAAAGAGTATCTTCATGAATGATCATTGGATACCATAGAAAAGGGCGGAGTCCAGTACTTTCCACAGTTCTAAACATTTCAACCATAACATCTTCTAGTCCATGGACAAATTAAAAGTTAACTTGATAGGTGTTCATTCGATAGGCTGCCATTTTTACAAATGTAGATTAAACGAAGTAAACAAGTTGACAAGAATTCAAAGAATGGAGAGATGTTGATATAAAGAATATGAAAAGTTTGCTGAAAGATACAATAAATGAAAAAGAGAAGGTGAAAAAGTATACATACAGTCATAAGAGATAAACACATTTTCATGTGTCAACGCGTGAGCGGTTAAACATTGGAGAAAATTAACTAAAATGGGTAAATATAGACTTTTGAAATTACAAAATTTAAACATTAAAAATTGATAGGTAATAACCTATTGGCTGCCATTTGAAGGTTAATGGAAGGGTAATTTGGACTTATTACACTATACGATAATGACTACTGAAAAATAGAATTGTTGAATAAAATATTAGAAATTTCATTTCAACAGACTGCTATGTTTTATCAATGTTATTAGTGGCTTTATGGTCTGCAACAAAATACTGATCATCAAAACCAGTAATTCCCCATGAGATCATGCATATAAACATAAGATAATCATTGATAGATCAATTAATCCTAAAATATTTCGAAAATAAGAAAATTTAGCCTCGGTTAGGGGTTTGGTGAACATATCAGCAGCCTGTTTTTTAGTACACACATATTCCAATATGATATCTTTTTTCATAACATGGTTATTGGAACATTTCATGTTCGCAATCTTGATTTTGATGTTAACAAAACTTGTTACTTTGTTTCTAATGATTTACCTAATTGCGCAGGAAGCTGGAACTTATCAGGCTTCGAACTGATAAGTTAAACGAGCCAAAACTGAAGCTAACAGATGCGAACTGAAAGTGCCAGCTCATTGCCCAAACTGAATCAGCTCAACTGATCTCAAAGAACAGTTCAACTGATTGTCCAGCTGATAGGTGGTTCAGAAGGAAAACTTCAGAAGCTCTGCCAGCTGATGAAAAACTCCACTGATGAAAAGCCTAGCTCACTAGTTCAACTGAAAGAGTGAAATTAGTTCAACCGACGAGTCAACTGATTTCACTAGCCCAACTGAATATCAATTCAGATGACCATTTAGGAGCATCAGTTAGGAATCAATCAGTTGCAGATCAATACAAGCTTATCTAAGTGGATTCCAGCTACGCACAAGGGTACAAAAGCATATGTACTATCAATATTACAATAATGGACGTTGCAGCAAAGCATAAAGCCAAACTGTTTCAGAATGGTTGTCGGAAAAGTCGAGACACAAATCTCAAAGAACACATTCAAGCTGCAACCGATACAATTACTGAGTCTCACTGTACGATCAGTTTCCCGCCTATAAATAGAAGATCATTGAAGATCAATAACAAGTAGAAGAACAAGTGTGTGAACAAGAGAGAAAAAAAAGGACACGTTGAATCATATCAACTTACTAGAAGCAATCAAGCCCAGAGGGATCACTACAAAGTTCTATCAGCTTAGCTAGAAGCTTATTTCCTTCAGTGTGTGAGAACACCTTCTTATAGTGTTCATTGTTCAGTTCACACACACACACACCACCCAAAATACAGTCTTGCACAAAGACATTAAATTTGTGTATGTAGTCTTTGACACACGTACGCTAAATAAGTGTTAACTGGAAGATACTGCCTTCACTCTAGTCTAGGAGTTCAGTTAGGCTGTTGGGTAAGTCCTAATCTGAGTAGGTTAGTACAAATCAATTGTATAGATCAAAGTATTCTAGTGGATCATAACCGAGGTGGTAGAAGGGGTGACGTAGGAGCAGTTGAAGTCTCCGAACATCCATAAACATATCTTGTGTATTTAATTGTCTAACTATTGTTTTCAAACTGATTGGATCAGTTAGAGCACCCGTCAATTCATTTTTCACCATAACTGAACTTATATATGCCACAACGGATTCCTTTTATTTTCAATTATTCAGTTACAGAGGATATAAAATATATCAGTGTTTCTTAATGAGGGATTACTTCTAGTGTTTTCCGCTTGATTTAATATCTAACTCGATTTAATCCATCGATGTAAACATTCTTAGAACACGAGCTATTGCAGCTCTTGGAGAATATTGTATTTGAAGCACCTCAAGGCGCCCAACACACGATCCTTCAATGTCGCACAACTTTGATTGTTACTCTCAAGAGCAGGTTGTCCACAAGTAGTATAATTCAGTGAGTCCGAATTTTATATCCACAGGAAAGCTAAGGTAATAACAAGTCCATTATGATGTATTTTTGCTTTTTAAAAACATTATTTTAACCTTAAATGATGATTTTTATATGTTGAAAATTTTAAATTAAATAGTCGAGATTAGAGGATTCACTATTGGTATTTAAATAATGTAGAAATAAATAAATATAATTTGAATCTACTTGATAAAAGGTTTCAATATATTAAATAATAATTATTTATATGATTTTTATATATTATTCTCTTATTCATATATCATACACCTAAACTTATAAATGTTGCCAAGTATTTATTGAACTATATATTTGTAAATATCAAATCAACATAATCACTTTAAATAGTTAGTAATATCAAGCTAAAATTTAAATGGTACCAATGATTTAATATTATGATAATATTCATATATAATAAATCAAGGTAACCACTTTAAATTGTTAGTAATACAAAACTAATATTGAATTGGTATCAAGAATTTGGTGTAATATATAGTATCAATAAATCAGAACTTATACTTATAAGTAGGTTATAAAAATTATTAATAAAAAAAACTAGATATAACATAAATAATAAATAAAAGTTAATTAATATAACTAAATATTATTATTTTATTATCATAACAAGAACTTTACCTTTTCATCTCGACTTTAGAAAATTAGCTACTCATTATGGAAATGAAGAACTTGAAATATATTCTTAATATGATAATTTTATTAAAATGAAGAAATAAAGAGAGAAAATTATGAAATCAAAGTTTATTTCATAAAATGAAAGATACTTTCTTTCATCATAATACACTCTTATTTATAAGCTAATTTGGGAAGAAAAGAGAAAATAAAATATTATTTTGGTCATATAATTGTTGCAAATTTTGTTTATGAATGACTCAAACTTTTATTGTATCTTACACTCTATCTTTGACAATCTTCTCAACTGATTTTTTTCTTCAACATAAAACAAAAATTGTTCATAATTGAGTTTTCTGAATTGCGATAAATTTTCATATTCACTTACCAAGCATTTTAACAGACATGGTCAAAATACTCAATCTTGGTAAAATTGTAATTTCATTGACCACACTTTCACTTGTTGCTCAATTTGACATCAATTGTGAGAAGAATTTTATCTCATGCTTTTCTTCAATATCATGGACATTAAAATCAACTATATACGTGCTTAAGAATCATCTCATTATTATTTTTCTAGCCAAAAGCATTTTTATTTTACCAAACATGTAAAAATAACAAAAATAATACCATTATTCGACACATATATTTTTTTATAGAAATTATTATAAAATTAAATATTTAATTTATTTTAAACTATAAAATATTATACAAAATATTTAACAAATATAATTTTTTTTATATTAATCACAATCCTCAACCAATTTATTGCTAGTCCCTAACAATTTAAACGTTAATAACAAAACAAAACATATTTATTAATCTAAACATGAATGTTTGATTTGTTTAATTAACACTAGTTAAATAAAGTAACAATAATTGACTGTTCGCACATATTCAATACTCTAAAAATGATCAGTAATTTTTTTCTATTTAGTTCGATAGATCTTGGTAAATAATCTGATATGCACGTATATGATGTGCTAAACTTTATTGGCTTATGAATTTCTCTGAAGTCTGAATTTTAATATAATTAGAAGAATTCGAACTTAAGCAAAACTTAAATATATCAACCATATCACTATCATATCGTACACAAATCTTATATGTATAATTTTTTTTGATAAATTGTTATTTTTTGATGCAATAATATACCAAAAATTTCTTTATACAATAAAGAATATATATAAAATAATAATATTAAAAAGTTAAATATCTTGAAGGAGTATCTAGTGTGCCCAACCTGTCGCCTCTCTCTCTCTCTCTCTCTCTCTCCAAAACTCAGAAATCACACTCAGACACACATCCTCGGTACCTTCAACTTTATTCATCCCTCGTCTCTCAGTTCTTCGTTGTCTGTCTTCTGTAAACTCAACAAATCAACACAATTTTCAACTTAGCTTTAGGTTTTCAATTTCAGATTAAGTAGAAAGATATGAGACCCATTTTAACATCGAGCTGCAGAAGGCTGCTGCAAGTGGACGCGGGCGCATTCGACGCCGACAGCAACACCATTCTCACGCACAGAAACGTCTCCTCTTCCGCCGTTAGAGAACCCTTCACTCCCACCACACCTTTTGACACCTCCATGGCTCTGACCATTCTCATCATCCTCACCGCCCTCTTCTTCATGGGCTTCTTCTCCGTCTACATACGCCGCTTCTCCGGCGACTCCAATCCTTCCACTGCCTCGTCCACCAACGCTCGGCCAGATCGTTCCAAGGGCAGTGGGCTCGACCCGTCCGCTGTGAATCTCCTCCCCCTCGTGGCGTATAGCAGGGCGGAGAAGCACCCGATGATGGAGGACTGCCCAATCTGCCTGAGCGAGTTTCAGGAGGAAGAGCGTGTGAAGCAAATCCCCTACTGTGGTCACGTGTTCCACCCCAGCTGCATTGACACGTGGTTGGTATCGCACGTGACTTGCCCGTTGTGTCGGTCGACTAAGCTGTTTCAGGAGGTTTGATTTCGTGTGGCCGGATGAATGGTACATTACGGCGGAGATTGGAGACACGTTGACGTGGATATTGATTTGTCCAAATCGTGCGGTGCTAAGCTTTAGCACTATTTTTTTTACATTTTCTTTTCTCTTTTATTTTTTATTTTTTATTTTTTGGCATTTGTACTTTGTTGAATTGTAACTAATTATAAAGGTTATCGAAATTTGGAAAAGTTTTGTAAGTTTTTAATCAATGAATTTTATTAGTATCTGTTTACTTTGTAGCTATCATAAAAACTCTTGTCAAATGAGTCAATTTTATGAAACAAATATTTTATTTGAATTGTTTATGAAAAATATTTTATTTTTAATATGAATAAAATTGACATATCTCACTCACAAAAGTCTACTTATTGTCGGAAACTGACTCTGTAGCTCTTGCCAACACAAGAGAGCTAAAATTTTGAACTTCTAATAAAAACTTTCTTTAAACTAATTTCATTATGAGTTAGTCTATCTCGTACTTTTTTTGTTAAGCATTGTTGGATTCTCACGTAAATAAATATGAGTAAGTTTCTTGTAAAACGTTCTCACGAATTTTTATCTGTTAGACGAATCAACCCTACCAATATTCACAATAAAAAATAATAATCTTAGCATAAAAATTAATATTTTTTTCATGGATGACCCAAATAAGAGATACGTCTCACAAAAATACGATCGTGAGACCGTCTCGCACAAGTTTTTACCAAACATAGAATAAAACAATGATATTTAATTTTTTTTTTGAACAATTATTATTTTTATTATTCCTATCAAACCGTATCTAATATGTTATAAGCTGCTTCTAAAAAAATTAGTTGTACCAATTTTTCAAAAAATAAAGAACGGTGACACTGCTAAAAATGAAAATCTCACGTATAGTTCTGGAACGAAGATTTTTTTATTTGAATATCGACCGTGACGGACGTCAGCTCAATCCGATTTTCATCTTGTTTGGATAATAGGCATGAGAAAGTTTCGTCATGTATAATTGGACCCCTAAAAACATTGTCCTAAAACTATCAGAATAGAGTAATCGATATTTTCATAGCTAAATTGTATACAAGTCTTAATTTCTTGGAGGACATTCAAATTGACTGATGGATTACTTGTAGAATTGGGTCAAGAGTTTTAGCATTTTATAAATTCAAATTCAATTATATTAATATAACATGAATGTGTGCTGAATTTGGCAGCTTCCGTATGAGCTCGGGTGGAACGTGGATCTCAAGAATTAAACTTGAAAAATATTGAAGTACCTTAAGTTAATTGAATATAGCTTTAATTTTTTTTAAATAAAATTTATATTATATAAAAGGACTATTCATATTAAAAAATAACAATGAAACCCCCTCATAAGCTTCTTATATTCCCTTAAAAATATTAAAAATTATGTTTATATTTTTTGTTATTAAGTGAGAAGAGTAAATTATATCAGTGTCCTTTAGAACGCGATGATTGCATACATATTTAAAAATAACATGCACATATATTTAAATTTTTTGGTGTTTAGTAATTTTTATCTGAAGAAACCTAAAGATTATAAAGATTATATTAACAGTAAAAAACTTAAAATAGTTTTTTTTTACCATGCTTTTTTGAGTTATGGGTGATATGATGATTTAATGTAAAATTTTAAAAATATAGATGTATCTAATTAAATTAATGTCATCTATACAGTCGAGTTTAATTGGAAGATTTCAGTTTGTCCAAGTTCGTGACCACTTTCCATATCAAATTTCAACATCATTAGCAAGATGTTAGAATTTGTTGTGTTGAGTCGTGGAAACGCTAGCAATTTAGATTTTGATGATAAAAAAAATTCATTGTATTTCTAACATATTTAATCAAGTGTGTAGTTGCTACCCCGAGTTGGAAGCTGGAGCTCAAAATTAGTCAAACTGAAAATCTGGTGAACTGCAGTGTTTTAATGATATCTGATAGCTCGGTAATCTAAATGACCATCAAACAAAACGGCTGAACAGAGAACTCAAATTTATACAAGTTGTATCTCAGGCCGGCCCGACTTGTTCTGACGTTATCTAGGCAAAATTGTGGTTGCAATATCGATTTGGATGACACAGATATAGTTGTCGACTAGACTTGAGTAGTTATGGTATTTTGCTCATATATCACAAACCAATTATTCAACTGACCAGTGGGCAAAACAGTTGGAAAGAAACGCAATTCTCTACAATCATATATCAGGTAAGCTCGATTAGTTCAGACGTTACCTATGCTATCCGGATGCTGAAATGTCCAGATGGATGATACAGATACATATGGGGCTAGACATGAACAATATTGGTATTTTGGTATATATCTCAGCTCAATTATAGAAATAGAGCTATTCAACATGAGTTACAAAGCTAGGATTCATCTTCCAAATTTGAAATATGCATCTGAGTTGAAGAAGCTGATAAACTGTGATGAAGTTGCTGGTTCTTTATTGAATGAATTACAAGTTAAAGCTTGTATAGAGTCTGGTATTTCGAGCATATCTCTCTAATAAGAACTCGAAATTGAGTGAATCTAGAAACTAAGAGAAGAGCTACAAATTTAATTTTTATCGCTTTGGCCAAAAATCGATGAACCAAGAGTTATAATCAAGAGAAGAGACGAGCTCGACTTGCATCAACTTGTATATAGTCTAGTGTTTTGAGTATATCTCTATCATAAAAACTCGAAATTAAGTGATTCTTGATTCTGTGGAAAATTAAGAGAGAATATAATTTTGTGTTTATTACTTTGCTCAGAAATCAAATAATCAACAGTCATAATCAAGAAAATAGAGCAGCAAGATCAACTCCAGCCACAGCGAGACCCAACTCCAATCGCAGTCGCACCAGACCCACTCTATCCACAGCTAGACTTGGACCCACTCCAGCTAGACTTGGACCCACTCTAGCCACTGCTAGACCCAACTCCAGCCATAGCCGGACCGGACCAACTTCAGCTACTCCAGTATAAAATCATCCCGATATTAAAAATTTCCACCAACTCGAATATGAACGTTTTAATATCAGAAACCACACAGAACCTTTCCAAATAGTCATATACTTGTTTCAAACATTCGACTCATTCTTGGAGGCCATAGATACCACATTTTAAAGAACAAACAACAAGATTTAATGGGGATTCAAAATATGGGGAGATTATAAGAAGAAAATAAGCTAGAATGAGAGTAAGCCCAAGAAAAGAACGTGAGGATACATTTGAGAAAGATACATTGTAGCATATTAAATCCTCATACAACAATCACTCATACACATAATTGAGATTTGACCTTCAAATAATATTTTAGTGATAGTCTTTACACAAAGACATAAAAAATTGTATTTGTAGTCTTGACATAAAAGATATTAAACATTATGTGAATTATGAGGTCGTGGTCTACAATCGATAGTATGCTAGGATTTTCTATTAGGTAAGGGATAAGTTCTAAGTCGAAGTGAGTTTTTACAAGGGTCGTATAAATCAAAGTCTTCTAATGGATATCTTCCTAAGTACAAGAAATGGTGATGTAGGGGTTATTAATTTCTGAATATCCATAAACAAATTTGTCATTTTTATTTATCGCATTTAATTATTGTTGTTGTTTTGGTATGAATTTTTTAAGAATTTTATATGCTATTTAAAATACCAAAACATTACATACAAAATGTTTAATAAAATGCTTAAACCAAAATTTTTGTATACATTTAAATTCCATATTGTTTTAAATATTTTTTAAACATGTTTAAATCGATATAAAATGGATTGTTTTGAGTGTCTTCTGTTTTTTGAAAACCAAACTAAATTTAATTTTTTGGTGTTTAATATTTCAAGAATTGAGTTATTGTAGCTCAATTTTTTCACAAAATTTTGAAAGAGTTTATTCGCCTCCTTATAAATTATATTTTGATCCGAACACCTTCTAATTTTATTTTTCCGCATATTGATCTTGTAATAACATTTTAGTTTTGGTGATTGAACATTGCTACTGATCCAACAAATAATTACATAGCCTGATTTAACTGAATTCAAGAAGAAAACTAAATATTCACGAACAAGAAGTCCAAATGACTACCGAGCTAAACTGATAGTACAAAAGAAATACTAATAGGCAAACTGATCTAAGGATAACTGATGAAGCTCAACTGATAGTAGCTTATATTAGTTGGTCAGTCGGCCCAATTTCAAACATTCTCTAAAGAACATCAATGATTAAGAATCAGAACCCAACTGAAATATCGAATAAAGTTTTCTGTATCAGCAGTCACCGATCCCAACAGAATGTCATAATTCATACGCACTACCAGAATATGTCAGAAAGGACAATGATACGACAACACCGACATCTGTACTTGGAAACAGATATATGGTTTAAAAAGATGCCATTACATACCAAGTCCATAAATAGATTAGTTTGACAAGATTTTAAATCTCTCTTCGAAAATTCTGAATTATCTGATCTCATATATTCTGGAAAAATCTTTCTGCGAGCCATACTGATAAAAGAAAGCGCACGCCGACGAGTTATTATGGTAATTAGATGATCAATTTTTGCTTAGATTTCATTTGCGAAATTTTTGTAATTGATAGTAAGAAGTCTTACTTCTCATTATGTTAAGAAAATTTACTAAGAGTTTCAGTACAACTGTGATGTAAGTCCTGCTGAAGTGGACAACTACAACATTTGTAACTGTCAAAGTATTTTAGTGCAATCTTTCCATGAGGAAGAATAAACAAAGTAGGAGTTTTGAAGTCTCCAAATATCCAGAAACAAACTTGTGAAAATGGTAGAGAAAATTTATTCACCACCCTCTAAAACCGTGATACAATGTCACCTCGATTGATATTCCCGTTTCATCTTTGTGAAGCTCAACTGATGAGCTCATGATGGTTGCTGCTGTTGAAAACGACTCCATTTTGAATTTTTTAAGTAGTTCTTTCGTGTAATTAGTCTAACTGACAAAGGTTCTAGTATCCAACTGCTAACTTGCAGTCTTAGAAAGAAGTTCAGTTCACCCATCATGCTCATCTTGAACTTATCCTGCATTAGTTTAGCAAATTTATCGCAGAGCTTTGAGTTAGTGGATCCAAATATTATATCATCAACATAAATCTGAACTAACAAAGTATTATCAATTTTAATAAATATGAATAAAGTCTTATCCACTGAGCCTATTGTAAAATCATGATCAAGTAAGAATTTTGAAAAAATGTCATACTAGGCACGTAGTGCTTGTTTTAATCCATACAAGGATTTTTTTTATTTAAACACACGATCAAGTAAAATATGATTGATAAAACCTTGAGGTTGTTCCACGTGTACTTCCTCCAGCAATAGTCCATTCAAGAAGGCACTCTTCACTTCCATCTGAAAGACTTTAAAATTTTTATAAGCATGATAATCAAGATAGATTCGAATAGCCTCTAATCTGGCCACCGAAGCAAATTTCTCGTCATAATCAATTCTCTATTTTTGTCTGAAACTTTGTGCAACCAGCCTAGCTTTGTTCTTGATTACAATTCCATTTTCATCAAGTTTGTTTATGGTGGGTTCCAATTTCTGTCTAGTAAGATGGTCTGGGCACCAAGTACTAAACCTTGTTCTTGTCAAACTGATTTAATTTATCCAGCATAGCTTCAATCCAACTGTTATCTGATAAAGATTCATCGATTTTATTATGTTCTAATTGTGAAATGAAAGCAACATGCAAGAATTCATTGATCATTGTTTTATCTAGTTTTGAGAGGTGCGGAATGGTTACCGATCACCAGTGAAGGTGGATGAGTTTTACTTCATTTGTAACTTGGACCAAGTGGATTTTTGTCTGTATCGAATGGAGTAGAGTCAGTTAGACTCTATTTAGTTTGGCTCTCTTCAACTAGGTTTTCTATGGTTTTACTATCATCGGCTTGGATAATATCAGTCTGTTTAACTTCAACATGGTTTAGATCAGTCTAGTTTGTCAGTTTTTCATTCTTTTGTATAGTTGTCTGATATGAGATTTCTGGTTCAGATGACTGATGAATCCTCTTATTTACATCAATTTCTTCTTCGTTGTCATTTGCCAGATCAATAACTTTCATCTGATTGCTCGAATCATCTAGATTAGTTTTATCTTCGATCTACTAATTTTCATCAAAAACCACATGAACTGTTTCTTCAACATTTAAAGTTTTCTTATTAAATATGCGGAGAGACTTACTGCAACTGAATAGCCAAAAAATATTCCAACATCATATTTAACATCGAAAGCAGAAAGATGAGTTTTACCAGCCATTTTGTTTATCATAGATATGTTCTCTATATAACATGTTGTATTGATTACTTCTGCTTAGGATCTTTGTGACACACCACAACCAGCAAGAATCGTCCATATAGCTTCCTTCATAGTCTTGTTTCTTCTTTCAGCAAATCCATTGTGTCGAGGTATTCTTGCTGCAAGGTATTCATAATGAATTCCTTGATTTGATAAGTACTCATCCAAATATTTTTTAGTGAAATAAGTACCTCGATCACCCCCGATCTTGATTACTGAGGTTGATTTCTCATTTTGAACACCCTTAAAAAATTTATTAGTTGGGTAATAGTATAATTATCATTAAGAAATATCACCCAAGTAAATCGAAAGAAATCATGAAAAATCACAAGTGGATATCTCATTCATCCCAAAATGATTACGTATTGGCCCAAACAAGTCCATATGCAACAGTTCTAAGCATTTATTAGTCAGTTTTCTACTTTTATTCTTAAAACTCGATCGAATTTGCTTACATGACTGACATGTTGAGCACATGTGATTTTAACAAATTTAATGTTAGTTAACCCATCAGCTATGTTTAATTTACACAGATAATTAATGGATCTGAAATTGAGATGATTAAGTCTTTTATGTCATAGTCATTGTTTATCGTTATTAATAGTAGCAAAACATATTGTTGAGCCTAAATAATTATTATTCAAATCAATTTTGTAAATACTACCATTTCTAATTTCAGTTAAAAATATTTGATTATTAGCATCCTTGATTAAAAAATTGTTTTTACGAAATTCAACTAAATGGATATTATCATAGAGTTACCTGGACTTATATTAATCAAATTATATCACTTATTATCAACAGTGAAAAATATTTTTAATAAAATAGCTTTACATGAACATGCATAACTTAAATCTTTTCCTTTCATCATAACATTTTGCCTTACATCATATGCGAACACGTTTCTCTTTTATTGAATTCAGATATTTAATTGTGACTTTCGTTTTAGCTTTTGGTCGATGGATCCATCTATGTGTTACCTTGGTACCAGGCGGCAGGGACATCAGCGACACTCTCAATCGTATTAGTCACAATCAAGTCACCTCTTTCAACTTTTCATTATACCTCTTTCAACTTTTCATTATATTCATCACTAATAAAAATTCATGCATATATATCATTTTTCTTTTAAACTCAGCATGCAACACGTCTTTTAGCATATATCGTTTTTCATCATAAAATCTCATAATCTTTCAAAATAAACATTTAATATTCATTACAACATTTAGGGCACTGCCAGGACGTCTAACATTTTTCAGGTGTAAAATGACCGTTTAGTCACTAAAACCCTAATTTTCTCAATTTACCCTTGGACCTTAAAACGATGACCCGAATCCATCAAAACTTATCATAATACCTTAAAATACACCCATAAGTATTTCTTAGACATAAACTTAAGCTCCTCGACTAATTTTCTAATTCGCTTTAAAACTTGAACCTACGTCCCGGTTTTAAACCGAATCAACTCGAAACTTAATCAAACTTTAACGATAGCTAATTAACACCTAACAATACCATATGCAACCCAAATCAAGCCATTTAAAGCCCTCGGAAAATCTTAGACAACCTACTGATTTTTCCTTGCCCTAGTTCGAACCCTAGCCCCTAACCAACATCAAATACATTGAGCTTAGCCCTTAACCATCACGTCCAGACCCTAATCAACAATCCTAGGACCTAGATCGAACCATATACTAGCTGCTGGACCAACCCTACAGCCCACGCAAGCACAGCCCTCAACTCGTCGTCATAAGGCTCGCGCGACTCCACCTAGCATCGACAACCCTTCTCTTCGCATCAGGTGCCCCTTGACCCATCTAGGACCATGAACAGACCCCTTTAGGACCCCTGGACGTGACCCAAAAGCAGCCCACGTCCTTCTCCTTCCTAGCCCTCAAAGCCAAAACCCTAACTTTTAAAAACCCAAATTTTCGTTCAGCTTATTTCCTTACTTGTCCAGCCCTTAGCCAAGCCTCTATGGACCCTTGATCATACTGAAAAATGTCCTTTCCCATAGCCCTATCATGGCAGCTCCTTTGTCTAACAAAAGCATGATTTTAAAGGCATCAAAACTCAAGTTTTATCATGTATATATCTCAAAACGAAAATAAAAAGAAGTGTATCATTTTTTCATACAAAATGTATTAAAACACATAATATGGTATGAATGATGAGTGAAGGAAGATTAAGGTGTGCTTTTTCGTGTTTCATGCATGAAAAACAATGCTTGATGCGAGGGACGTTGGCGGAGAGACGAGGGAAGAAGCTTGCTGCATTTTCCACCTTCAAAATTCACGTGAAATCCTTGAAAAAATGTGGTGTGTGTGCGTGTGCTGATGGAGGAGAGTCCTAGGTTGTGTTCGTGTGTTTTGAGTGTAGAAAACTAGGGTTTAGATGCCTTGTTTTAAATAAAATACTTGGTACAAGTTTATGCCCAGCAACTTTAGTATAATAGGCTGATAATAATGTAGGTAAAATATTTTGTTTAGAAAAATTTTCGAAAATATTAGCCGAGTCCCCAAAAAGTTCTTATTTTCTTCAAAACTCGATTGTCGGTTTAAAATACTACTCGCCGCGTAAAAACATCTCAAAAAGCACCATTTTCGAAAATTCCATTTAAAATATACCATATATTAAATAATTAAAAATAATCATTTAATAAAAATATTTTTTCTTTACGATCCTGGGTCTCTGTTCCTCGATCGCGTCTCAAATAAATTTTAAAGCACATTTTTATGTATTCTAATATAAATCCTTATTTTAAACATGTAAACATGCCTACCACATTCAATAAATGCAATTAAAATAATTTAATTAGTTATTTTCTATTTTTCCTGGATTTGCATGCAGTTGGATTACGTTATTGTATTTTGGACTTTACACACTGTCCATGTACCAAACTGAATTTTTCAGTTCTTCTTGTTCATTTTTCTGTTTACACAAATTATATCAACCGGTACCCGATTCTATTTGGGTCCAAATGGGATCAGTGTCGGTATTGCGAGCATATCTCTATTTTATTAATTCGAAATTGAGATATTTTTGATTATATAGAAAGCTAAGAGAAAATACTACAATTTTCATGTATCACTTACCCAAAAAACAACGAATCAAGAGTTATAATTATCGCATCAGACCACATGCATTCAACCGTTTTGCCCATCCCGCTGTTTCATTCAATCAGTTTTCTTATCCAACTGTTTCATTCATTCAACCGTTCAGCTCCTGGAGCTAGACCGCACTAGCAACCTGTCAGAAAGTAAAATATGACTGTTGCAATATTAGAAATAGTACATAACATTTTTAAACTGTTATATTCTTGTTAACGTATATATCACGAAGGCTATATATACAACATCTTGAAAATCAAATACAAGTTTTTGAAAGATATTCAAAGTATGGTCAGCCTATATGAAGAAATTAGTGAAAATGAGAGCAATCCCAAGAAGAGAAGTCTAAATATATGTATATATGCTTAGTGAGAACTTTTTCCCTTGTGTGTGAGGATATATTTGAGAGTATATAAAGTGTAATGGATTAATTTCCTAACACACAAAATCAATCTTATTTATAAGAGAGATGAGCTTTAAAGTTTAGTTGAGTGATAGTCTTCACAATAAAGACATTAATAATTGTTTGTAGTCTTGACATAAAATACCTTAAACATTATGCGAATTATGAGGTTGCGGCCTACAATCAAGAATGTACTAGAAGTTTCGATTAGGCAAGGTTAAGTCTTAAGTTGAAATGAGTTTTTACAAAGAGTTATATAAATCAAAGTCTTTTAGTGAATCGTTCCAAGGGAAAGAAGAGATACGTATGAATTGTTAATATCTGAACATCCATAAAAATATTCGTGCATTTTTATTTGTCACATTTATTTACTTTTGCTACTGTTTTTGGTAGACATAGTTAAAATATTGTATGCGTTTTTCAAATACAAGAATATTACATAAAAAATGTTTGATAAAATGTTTCAATAAATTTTTTTTATACATTTTTATTCAACATTTTTATATGGTAAAAACTTGTGTGAGACGGTCTCACGGGTCGTATTTTGTGAGACGGATCTCTTATTTGAGTCATCCATGAAAAAATATTACTTTTTATGCTAAGAATATCTCTTATTTGGGTCATCTATGAAAAAATATTACTTTTTATGCTAATAGTATTATTTTTTATTTTGAATATCGGTAGGATTGACCCGTCTCACGAATAAAGATTCGTGAGACCGTCTCACAAGTGACCTACTCTTTTTATATTTGTGTTTTATGTCCAACCTAACTTTTTAAATCTTAATTTGGATTTTATATCCTTTATCACTCTTATTTAACATTTTTATATAAATACACCCAACTTTCCAATTTATTTATATGTGTTAGGGTGTACCGTTACCGTCAATTATAACTTTTGGTAAATTAACTAATATTTGATCCTATAATTGGTATCAGATCAAAGTTCACGAGTTCGATTTTCATTAATTGCAAGTTGTGTAATTATTTAGATGGAAATAATTGTGTTACAATAATTGTTCTTGTGGGTAAAATAATCAGTATAAGATTTAAAATATTTGATTTAAATCGTTACCACAAGCAATAACTTTGTGGTAACTCAGCAAGTTCCCAGTCGCATAATATATGATTCCATAAAAGAAATATTCTCAATTTAATATCACTAAAAAGTTTTTCAAAACATGTTAATTTTTAAAATATAATATATGTAATTATTATATTATTTATTCAAATTTATGATACTTTTTTTTAAAAAAATAACAGAATATTATTTATATTCTAAATTTTATTTAAGTCTTAATTTTTATAAGACCTTTTATCATAATTTCTCAACCTTTTATTTAAAAAAATATTTCTTTAAATTACTCCCGATTAATTATATTGAAAAATTGTAAATAATAAAAATATTAAATTTATTTCAAAATTTGTTAATTATTTGGCAACATTTATTTAGGTTGTATGAATTTTTTAAATTTAATTTAATATATTCTCTTTTATATGATAAAGGTATGAGTTTAAAATATTTTAATTCTAACTTTAATGTATACTGAATCATAATATTACAGAAATATCACTCTATTTTTTTCTAAAAAGCGGTGAAATTACGGCATAAAAAGATATAAAAATTAAATGAATATTTTTTTAAAAAAATATAAATATCATTATTTTATGTTAAATAAAACTTTTGCAAAAATAAATGTATTGTCATGTAATATAATGATTACACGTATTATATTAACATAAAAGATAGCATATTTTAGAACAAAATTTGAATAGCAAAAAAGATAGAATATTTTAAGAAAAAAATTATGAATATTAAATTGAGAAAATGTAAAAGTAAAAGAAAAAATATTCATGTTATGCAACTATATATAAATAAAATACAAAAATTTTCCTAGAGTTTTTGTTGAGTGAAATTATAATATTTAAGCATTAATAAGAGTGATAAAGGATAGTGTATTTAATTTATAATTTTAAAAGTTAAGTTGAAGTATGATTAACAATAGCGTGAATGAAATTTCCAAAATTATCTTATGGGCTTAAACTCTAATTACAAGAGTTATTATATCAGGCCCAACGTGATACATTATATATACGCATGTAGACTACAACTAAAACACACTAATCGATTTATAGCATAAACAAAACCCTATCTTGTCACTCGTCCATCGCCGCCGCCGCTCCTCGTGCAACTTGCATTTCTAGCGATTTTTTTCAGACGAGCGCTATCTCATTTTTCATACCATAGATAATCAACTCATCGCGCTTTCGGAACGATTAAGTATATCATGTTTATTTAAATCCATTAATTGTTTGGTGTCAACTAATTTTGGATTATATTTGACAGATCTAACATATCGGAGAAGTTTTGCATTTTTTACGGTCAGATTAACAACGAGATCTACTAATCATCCACGATTTAATCGTGAGGTATATATCTAAACTTTTATATGGATATGTGAATGATCGTTTTAGTATAAATCGAAATTAAGCAACCTATTATCATATGAGGTATATATCTAACTAGTAATTAAATTTGAGAATTAAATAATTTTATAAATTTTTTACGATTCAATATACTGTTTTTTTCCATCTTTCCCNTTTTTTTTTTTTTTTTTTTTTTTTTTTTTTTAATAAAAAAAACATCGATTTTTCTTGCTTTAAGACACATTTTCAACTAGATTTTCTTTCCTCTCTTTGTATAATTTTGTGAGTACGTGAAATTCGTGCATAATCTTTTGATCTACACGCTTCTATGTATTTTTCATTATTTCTTTTGCCTTTTTATTTTTTATTTTTATGCAATTGTTCTTCATAAAATTATTATTTTAAAAAATGTGCATGCATGTATTAATGTCGTAAAATTCAAAGATATGTGATGCATGCATCGTTGCTTTATAATTAATGAAGGAACGTTACGTCCAAAATTTTCAAATAATATTTTTTTTGTATGTTAAAAAATGACTTCNATATAAACATAATTTTGTGATACTATAATCAATTACGAAACCAGAGACATGTCTATATTTTTTAAAATTTTTTAAAAAATGGTGTCAAAACCATGGTTTCATATATTTTTTTAAAAAAACAAAATTTTATTTTACAAACTCATATTTGCATGTCATTATATTATATAGAAAAAAATATNATATAAAACCATGATTTTAACACCGCTTTTCAAATTTTTAGTTACGTATGTGGTTTCGCAATTGATTATAGTAACGACAAAATAATGCATTCGTTTTTTCCGACGATGATTTCTTTCCCATCATCTTCCTCTCTTCACACCTTACACTTCCTGAATTCTATACATGTGCATGCAACAAAAACTGAAATTTTAAGGTGTAGAGCAGTAAATCATTTGTCAAGAAATTAAGCACGAAAGTTATTTGTAGCTTGAGAGCCTCGGAAATTGGCCGGAATTGAAATTTCTTCCGATCTTGTATGTAATTTTGCTCTACATTTTGTTTTTAATTTCCCTTATAAATAAAAGAGATTTTTTCTTAGTGTATTTTTAAATAAATATTAAGATTATACATGTAAGACCCTGAAAAAATATCATTTTTGGAGATTGATCACATTAATAATTTTTTTAAGCAAATCTTAAACGAGTTATTCAGTGATCACATTAATAATTTTTTTTAAGCAAGTCATATATGATTGTTTATTTAAGTTATTCATTCAATAGAAAATGTTTATGGATGCATATTTCTTTATTAATAGTTCGTGCATGTAATTAATATGTTATTTTCATGCCTCGTTATTAATGTTCAAATTTCCAAATAGTCTTATGTTTATAAAACCCTAGCTTGAATAAATTGATGACATTAATTCTCGTGCAAATTATATCATTTAATCTGAGTTGTCCTAACTTAATTTCTTGGAAATGTTTTTCTTGAACTAAAATAGTCGTCGAATATTATTGATATGACACCAGAATATCACCGATATCTTATATTAATAAAAGTGAAAAAAACAAATTTATCTGGCACAGAGTGACACTCAGCATGCCGGAGTTGCAAATCTCGGCCGCATAATCTTCTCATATATATATATATACACACACATATATATATATATACACATATATATATATATGTATAGCTCTCAACGCTATAAAAAGTTTCTCCTTGAATATGTTTTTAAATGCAATAGCCGTTTGGGGGTCAATCATTTTAATGTACATTGATGTTTTACCGACTTTGATTCAATTTAAATACAATATACACAATAGGCTATAACTTGTCTAGACGAGATCATTATATTTTCAAGAAGACAAAACGACTCTATAATTCAATATTTCTCCACGTCTTGATCTATTATTTTATCACGAACTTTTTAAAAAATTTGATTTATTTTTTATATATATTTTTTATTTCTCTCGTCTTTATTTCCTTATAAGTTCTTCATTAATTTATACGAAGTGATGTGATGATTCTGATATTTTGTCTTGTTTTCAAGGTTTAAATATTAATCAATTTTCCCGACAACTTTCCAGGTATCTAAATAATATCTTTTTTCTTTAAAAATACATTAACAAAATTAGAAAAAAGTTTCCTGTTTAAAACACTTAATTACAGTAAGTAAATTGAAGTAAATATCAATTTAATTTAGTTAATTTTATGTTGCAGAAATACTACAATGGACAGAGCCAACAGCCAAGCCAACAACATTAACTCCCAAGTGAGTGATTAATTATATGTTAATTATGATTAAGATTACTAATTTAATTTAATTTAATTATATATTATATTATATATGGGCAAAATTTGTGCGCGCCTTGCACATGTATTGCACAAAGTGTGCTAAAAAATTCCACGGTTTGAAATATTGAGGACAGGGAGGGGTATTTTCGGCATTTAAGTAGTGACGTTTTATAAACCTTTCAGCAGTCCTATCCCTACGTATATATATTCGTTCAAGATTTGGCGTTCGACGTTTGGAATTTGTGTCGATTAAAAAGAAAACTGAAATCTGTTCTCCCTTCCTTTATTATTCTTTTATCCGATTTGATTTGTTTGGGATAATCGATTTCCGTCCGATTTTGCGCTTTCATAGTCGAGATAAATTTTCGAATTTATTTGGGGGGGTTGGTCTTTTGATTATTGCGTCTTGGATGTTTGATATTATGTCCGTTTAATTGATTTGGTTGGAATATCGATTCTCTTTGTGGGTTTCAAATGGCGAAGGACGTGGATGCTGGTGAAGTAGTGGTTTCCTCTATCCGGGCTGGGATGAAGAGGGAGTTTGCGATGATGATGAAGACGCAGTCAGAGATGGGTGGGGAGCTTTCGGTGGGACGAAGGAGGAGGGTGACGAGGTCCCAAAATGCTGGTAGTTCTGGCAAAGACAATGTGGGGAGTTGTGGTAAGAGAATGAAAAAGGAGGATGGTGAAAAATCAGGAAGGAAAGATATGGGGAAGGTGGATGATGAGGCGGAGAGTGGTTTGGTGGATGTAGAGATTGATGTGGGAGGTGACTTGAGAAGTTTGGAGTCTGAGCAAGTTGGTGAAGGGAGGAATGAGGGAGGTGATATGGTGCCTGATTCGAGGGAAGGGGGTGTGCAACCTTTGTGCACCGAATCCGGAGCAGGACCTGTACTGAGTGGTGGAACTGGGACTTCGACTTCCCATCTGTTGAAGTCGAAGAAGGTGGAGTTGAAGAAGGTCCCGACGAAGCTTAGGGATCTTCTTGAAACCGGGTTGCTTGAGGGCCTGCAAGTTTGTTATATTCGTGGCTCGAAGGTAAATTATTTAACAACTGGTTCGCGTTCGGAGTTTCGTCATTTAATTGGTTATTCACTTGTGCTTTTATTTAGGCGCGGGAGCAGCCCGATTCTGGACTTCGAGGGTTAATCAGGGGGACTGGAATACTGTGTTCTTGTGAAGAATGCAAGGGAGAAAAGGTAAGGGCTCCGAAGTCACAATTTTTTGACTGATTTCAGTAGTTATATTGGGGTAAATGTTGGGTTTTGTTAATGTAGGTTGTGACTCCTAACCAATTCGAGTTGCATGCGGGGAGTGGAAATAAACGTCCACCCGAGTATATCTATCTGGAGAATGGGAAGAATCTCCGAGATGTGCTGAATGCATGCAAAGTTGAACATTCAGACTCGCTGGAAGTTGTGATCAGTAATTTCATCGGCCGTGCAGAATTGAGACCGCCTGCTTCTTCTCTCAAATGCAAAGGTGAATCTCGTATCATCTCTTGGAAATTTCATGAATTGCATGTGATTCATGGTTAAGTAAATGACTTGGTCCTTTTTTTTTTAATCATGCTTTTAGGATTGGTTCGTGATACCAGTGGCACGAAATCAATGCTTCTTTGTGGTGCACGTGTTGGGCCGAAGGAATCTGATTCCTGTCCTACTCAGATGAGTGAGGCTACTTATAGGTAACGTACCTAGCTGCGAAGGTTAATCAATCCTTTTGTGTTTCTGCGCTGTTATTTTCCTATACATGTGCATTGCACATCTTCTGCACGATATGACGATTTTGGCCTGCAGAAATTTGGACGACAAACTTTACATGAACAACCAATGGAATGCGCCATAAAAAATGATATGTATAATATTTAAGACTACTAAGATTTATGATTATGTTTTCAGTAAAACTTTATTACTTACCTATAATGTTAAAGGTTGATAATAATCGAGACGTTTATAGCACAGTTGATAAAATAAGCGTTCATCTATTTGCCTAAATCTTTTGTTATAGGTGTTAACTTGATATGACATTTCAGGGATCCATTATCTGGTGTTTCGTCTCCGGTGGCCTCATGCAGTCAGTCTGAAGTTTCAGGAAGTGCTCGCATGCCTTCTAAAAGTCAGTCACGATCAAAAACTCTGAAGTTGACACGGAAGTAAGTACCTCTCCGTTGTACTTTAGATACATAATATAGTTTGATGATTTAGAGTCTCTGGTAAATGTGTTTTTTCCTAAAGATTTTTGTATCAGCTCTGATTTTTTTCAGTTCCAATTTGCAGAGATTTGGGAATGCATAAAGTAGTATTCACGGATAATGTGCTCGAGGATGGCACAAATTTGTCATATATTGTTCAAGGAGAGGTAAATGCAATAGAAAAAGACTATTCATATCACTCCTGTTTAAATTAAATTCTTAAAATTTCTTATAGATGCAACTGCTGCAATAGAAAAGACTATTCATGCTAAAAGTTTCTTCACCAAAATTATTTCACCTTTATTTTAATTCTCTTTATTGAGCAGAAAAGGCTGGAGGGCTATAAAGAAAAAGGTGGTATTTTCTGCAACTGCTGCAAAAAAGTGGTAATGTTTGTATATTGTATGAACGCCAGTATTGCACAATCATTGCACACTTGCATATTATTTCTGATAATAGTTGCTACTCATATTATTTTCTCTGATATTCCTGTAAAACATTCGTCTTTAATGTTGACATTTATTTTTAATTAATAGGTGAGCCCTTCACAGTTTGAGGCTCATGCTGGTTTTGCTTCTCGCCGAAAGCCGTGAGTGTTTTTTGAGCCTCTTCTTTTCATGCCTTAAAATTTATCATCTTTTATTGAACATATGCTCTTTAATCACATTATTTTATATTCTTTTGAGATGTTTGCCGGACTCTGTTCTTTCTTTTACAAGTATAATTTTGTCATACGAACATATTAGAATTTATAGGACCAGATCAGGCAATTTTATTTAAGCTTTCTGAACGTTATAATTTCATTTTTTTCAACCTTCTTTTTTTGCTTGGCAGATATGATAACATATACACGCCTGATGGGGCGTCTCTGCACGAGATTTCCCTTGGACTGTCTACCCTCCGTAAATCATCTTCCAAGGGAAATGATGATCTGTGCTCTATATGTGAGGGTGGGGGAAAGTTGTTGTGCTGTGACAACTGCCCACGAGCTTTCCACGTTGGTTAGTGCACTTTCTTTTAAGCTCTATTGTGGTATCCTTCAACTTTAATAATGAATTTTATGCATGTAAGTCAAGCATGCCATGGTTTGAAAGATTAATGCCAAAACCTTTTGATCTCACCAAATTAGACCCTTATGTCTCTTTTTTCGGTTTAAGTTTGTTTTCAGCATATGCGTGCATAATATTTTTTTTAAATCATTTCTGCACATGTAATTACCTCACGTAACTCGCCTGGTTGTACTGCAGACTGTGTTCCACATTCAAGTGTTCCACGTTCAAGTGTTCCACAAGAAAAATGGTATTGCAAGTACTGCGAGAACATGTTCCAAAAGGCGAAGGCCGCTAAGCTCAATGCAAATGCAATTGCAGCTGGAAGAGTGGCTGGCGTTGATCCTTTGGAAGAAATAAAACAGCGCTGCATTCGAATTGTTGGAATACTTGAAGCTGATGTTGGTGGATGTGCGCTTTGCAGGTTGAGTCGCGGCTCTTCCTTGTCTTTTCTAAATTATTACTACATGATATCGTAACTGTTCAGCTCTACTTTGCGTTTTTTTGCATAAAACGTTTTATTGATGCAAGCAAACGAAGTGCAAATGATGTGCAAGTGGTGTGCAGAATTATATTTGGGGTGAAAAATCAGCACCCTTCTGATAGATTCTTGATATAATAGTTGGCATCTTCATTATTATAAATTTCATTGCTCTTCGGATTATTCTATCACTGATATAAGTTTCAATTCTTGCAGGGGTCATGATTTCAGTGCAGCGGAATTTAATGACTCCACAGTGATAATCTGTGATCAGGTATTATAGGCTCTTCTTGTATTATAAACTGAAGCAACTTTCTAAATAAGGAAAGTACTAGTCGTTTCTAATTTGACAAACATTATGAACATTTTAGTGTGAAAAAGAATACCATGTGGGTTGCCTGAGGGAGCACAAGATTGATGACTTGAAGGTTAGTTAATACCATAACCATGCTCATCATTCCTCAGTTTTCAAAATCAATAAATCCACTTATTGCATTCCTTTGAGGAATGATCTCGACCATGTTTGTTACAGGAACTGCCGGAGAATGAATGGTTTTGCTGCACCGAGTGCCTAACCACAAACTCCACTCTCCAGAAGTTGATTTCAGATGGTGAGCAGATGCTTCCACAACCTGTCCTTGAAGTTGTGAAGAAGAAATGTGAGGAAAAAGGTTTGGAAAATGCCTCCGACCTCGACATAAAATGGAGGGTTCTGAGTGGGAAAACGGCATCCGAAGACACCAGGGCCTGGCTTTCGGGGGCAGTCAATATTTTTCACGTTAGTACCTGTGTCAGATGCTGCTGTCACCACAAGACAAAAATAATTTATGATCATTCAATTTTATGCCAAATATACATTCTAACACCATTTACAAAAATTATTGCAGGACCGATTCGATCCTATTGCTGATTCTAGCACTGGTCGTCGTGATCTTATTCCTGAATTAGTTTATGGGTAACTAGTATATAATATACTCGACATACTTGCACATGCCTTGTTTTTGTCATTCAAGCTTATGACAATATTGGCTGACGATTGACAGGAGGCAGTTCAAAGACCAGGATCTTTGTGGCATGTATTGTGCCGTATTGATTGTCAAGTAAGGATTATTCTGAAATTTGAGCATATGAATCGTTCTTTGGATGTACTCTCTATCTGATGCATTGTTTTTATAGCTCGGAGGTGGTCTCTGCCGCAACTTTTCGGGTTTTTGGGCAAGAAGTTGCTGAGCTTCCTCTAGTTGCCACAAGCATTAACTCACAAGGGAAGGTAAGTTGAGTCTATATTGAAGCTACTACGTGGAGTCTTCCCAGAATTAGAATCCAAAGCTCCATATTTTGCTCCTTTTTCAGGGATATTTTCAGTCGCTTTTCTTTTGTATTGAAACGCTGCTCAAATCTCTCAACGTGAAAGACTTGGTGCTACCAGCTGCTGATGAAGCTGAATCACTATGGAAGGAGAGATTTGGGTTCGAAAAAATCGGTGAAGAACAGGTACTTACATACGCTCTCGCAAGGATCCATTCGTCTTTTATGTATTCATTCATTCATTCAATCATTAAGTTTATATATATTTTCGCCTTTGCAGCTTGATCAATACACAAAGAGCTACCAATTGTTGATATTTCAAGGGACCTCTGTTTTACATAAATCGATCTCTCAGCCATCAGAGTCTTGAAATACCGACCTTTTTTGTTTCATTTTTCCCTTCCCAAAACCAAGCTTCTGTTTGTGGCTCAACAAATTTTGTGCAAAAAAAGTGCATATTCAATTGTAAATGCTTCACTTCAATTTTGTGAAACGTTGTGCTGTATATTCACATATAATCTTTCTTTTTTTAAAAAAAAAATGTTTACATTTATTGTCTACAGAGTTTCATTATTAAACCAAAAAAAAAAAAAAATTTCCAACAATATATGAAGGTAAATTACATATACACATTGATTGTTGTTAATTCAATAATTAGTCATTAAATGGCTTAAATTAATTTATTTTCAATTTTAGGAGATTCACACACATGCAAAGTCTTTATTCATAATTTTCTTAATTGGAAAATGCCCTATAATTGTTTTCAATCAAAACCTTTACTTGAATTGGTCGGTGGACGACTATACTGATAAAAAAAACTATATATTTTATCATTTTATGATTCAATAGTCGAGAAATTTTGTTTTAAGATTTATAAAAGTTATTTTTTAATAATATGATGGGATTGATTGCATTGATGGGATTGGATTAGTCAAATTTTCGGTTGAATTTTTATCTATTTGTTATTAATATTTGTCAATTAAATCTTATCTTAATTATAAAATTATAATATTATCCTTCATATTTTTATTTATTATTTAACACAAGATTGCAAAATAATAATAAAAATAAATTATTTAATTTAATAAAAAAAGTTAATAATTTCGAGGCGGGGGAAATTTCAAATTCAAAATTCAAAACTTAGTCCCCCATTTTGTTCAAAATCTTAAAAGCATCCTAATCTTCTTTTTTTACCCTAAATACACTCTGTTTCCTTTTTCTCCACACCGCTCGTGTTTTCCTGGCACTCCCATTCTCTCTCTCTCTCTCTCTAAGGTCCTATTCAGTTCGATCTGTGACTTCTCGTTTTCTTTCGAATTTTTTGGTTGTTTTACATTTGTTGATGCTGTAATTGAACCAAATTTCGTTTTTCTGTTTGCGAAAGTGATTGTTGAAGCTAAACGAAATGGGCGGCCAGATCCAGTACTCCGATAAGTACTTTGATGACACCTACGAGTACAGGTGATTTGATTTTGTTTTTTGTTTTAGATTTTGTTTTACGGTTAATTTGTCGGCGAATATCTTGTTTGAGCAATTTTGAGGTGTTCAGGCATGTGGTTCTTACGCCAGAGGTGACCAAATTGCTTCCTAAAAATCGACTCCTCTCGGAAGTAAGTAATTCATATCCTTTGTTTGTACTGATGATCAGAGTTGAGGATTTTTGTCGAATACACGAATATTTGAGCGGGAACTTTGTTTTGTTGTTGTGGTCATTTGTTTGCTTCAGAAATCAATTATTTTTCCGTTTGGTGGCTGAGAAATTGCGTGGCTTTACATGAATCAGTGCTGATTTTGTTAATGTCAGACTGAGTAGTATTGAAGGAGTAAAACATTTTTTTCAGCTTTTTTACTTTTAATAATTTTAGGCAGACACTAGTTACTCGTGCCCACCTGCTTTAGCTTAATTCCTTGATTTTAAGATAGCTCTTCATAAATCTGTGCAAGATTTCTGGTTTCTGGGAACAAGTTTGATGCTCTGATCATAAGGATGTGTCTTTTGGGTGGAAATAATCATTCTCTCCTCATACCATACACACATAGACAGCAAGAACAAAACACGAGCAAATATTCGATTTTGGTTTTAAGAAGCTGAAATCAAGTAATTTCAAATCTTTGATCTAAATACATTATACTTTGTTGGATACTTTTAAATTAACTTTAGCTTCAAATTTACCCTGTTGACTTTCAGCCTTAGTATCAATCAGTAGAATGGTTTTCAATTCCTCCATAAAATAGGGTCAGGAGAAATCCAATCAGGTTGCATTAGTATTGATACATTTGTATTTGGTGATAAAAAAAATTGATATATTGGTTTTGAATGATTTCAATATGGAGGAATTTGGAGTTCAGGGAAATGGTTAGGACTCAAATGGAGAAATTGAAACCAAAATAGCTGACATGTATTCAAACAAAATTGATGTCTTAAAATACTGTCTCCAAAATCATTTCATTTCAAATCCTTTCAAAATTTTCAGTTGCAACTCGTGTGTTGATAGTGCTGGCTTGATTGTGTAATGATTCTGAGATTAGTTGACTGCACGTGTTTCTTGTAAAATCATTGAAGTAAAAAATGTTTGCTGTCATATAAAAATGACAACCATAGAATAAAAATTGCAGTTGATTATCACACTTCCAGCTATGGAATGTGGTAGTATTTTTTCCTGAACCTTTGGAAGTTGTGTTTGTTGGGGAATTACACCGAAGCGATGCCAACCACGATATTAATATAGTACCCAAAAATGCGGAATAAAATAACCAACAAGAACACAAAGATTTACGTGGTTCACCCAATATAGGCTACGTCCACGGAGCACTGCAACTTTTATAACTGGAAGAAATATTACAACAAGTGTATACACCAATACACTCAATATTTCTCACACTCCCAACCCGAGTATACCGAGAAAATAATTTCTCTAACTCACACAAAGAGAAATCCCGCACTCAAGAAAAAAATACACTCTTTTTTTCTATGCACCCTCTTTTTATCAAAGCTGAAAAGCTTTTGATTTTGGGATACAATAACTGAAGGAATTGAGCTCTATTTATAACTAATTCCCTCATTCAACTTTATCAACAAAACCGATGTGGGGTATGTTTTTATAATTATTTAATTTAATGTGGGCCCCACCCCATTAAATAATAACTCACCTAACAATTCTCCCACTTGAAGACTTGATTCCAATCATGTCTTCTCACCATCAGTGCTGCAGCTCATACCTCCTTTGTTAGTCCAGGAGACCAACTGAAGTCAAACACAACTTCAGTTTTTCAATGATAACAACCTTCGTGAGCATATCAGTTGGATTCTTGCTTCCAGAAATCTTATCAAGCTTCAAGACTCCATTAACCATATCTCTAAGGATCCTCATTCCAAGGATTTGTTTTGCAGCATCCAAATCCTTCAAAGCAAATTCTTTTGAGAACTCTTTCTCGAGTGTATCAATCTCCTCCAGACAAGCTCCTGCTATCAAAATATCTACATATATCAGTAGTATGATATAATAACCATCAAGCTTCACATAACAACAGTGATCAGCCTGATACCTCAGAAAATCATCATTTTTCATTACACCATCAAACTTCTTGTACCACTGTCTTGGAGCTTGTTTGAGACCATACAAGCTCTTATGAAGTTTGCACATCATTTTCTCTTTCCCTCGTACTTCAAATTACTGTGATTGATTCATTTCTTCATCTAGCTTTCCATGAAGAAACCTCGTCTTTACATCTAACTGTTCCAGATGTAAATCTTCTTTTACCATCAATCCAAGTACACTCCTGATAGTAGTTAACTTTACCACCAGAGAGAAAATATCAGTGTAACCAATGACTTACTTTTCACCTTTTTACAACAAGTATTTCTTTGTACCGCTTGCTATTGTCATGTTCTAACCGATACTCCCACTTGCTATGTAAAACCTTTTTACCTTCAGGAAGTTCTGACAACTCCCACATGTGATTGGATGGCAGTGAATCCATCACATCCTTCATGGCTAACTCCCACTGTTTAAAGGTCTCAAATATCCGATTTATTTTTCACAAAATAAACCCAAAATTTCCTGCTCGAATCGTCAACAGTAGTGCCATAATATCTTGAGTGATCTCCAAGGGATGTCACAGGAGATGGTCCACATATATCAGTATGTGCAGCTCCAAATTAGCTGATTTCGGTTCTCTAACCTCTTTTGAAAAGCTCACTTTTTTCTGCTTTCCAAAAAATACAGCTTCACACAGCTTGTGTTCAACGATCTTTAATTCCGGTAGCTTTCCGTTTGAAACAAGCCTCTTCCTTCCCTTCTCACTCGTATCCCCAAGCCTACTATGCCATAGACTTGAATTAGCTCCAGCAACCACTGCCGCTAATTTATTTCTCAAACTGGAAGTCATATAAAGTGTTTCAGTTTTCTTTCCTCGAGCAACAATCATGGCTCCCTTTTTCACTTTCCAGGAATCATCACCAAAGGTCACCTTATGACCTTCGTCATCAAGCTGTCCTACAGAAATCAGATTGTGTGTCAACTCTGGTACATGCCTTACTTTGTTGATTTTGCAGACAGATCCATTTGACATCTTCATCCGGACATCACCCATACCAATTATTTCCAAAGGTTTTCCATTAGCCAGGAAAACTTTTCCGTAATCTCCCGCAATGTATTTATCGAATACATCACGATTACCAGTGGTATGAAACGAAACTCCCGAGTACATAACCCAAGAATCAACCGGGCTTTCCATGGATGGTAATAGAGCATCATGTACCTCCTCAGTAACAACATTAGCGCCGTTCTTTGTTGATCTGCAATTCTTTTTCAAGTGACCAGTCTCACCACAGCTTCAGCACTTCACATTCTTTTCAAAATTGCTTTTGTCTTTTCCTTTTTCTACACTTGGATCTACCATGCCATTGGTTAAAACTCTTTTCGCCACTCCTGCCCCTTCCTCTATTCTCGAGATTTAGAGCAGAACTTGATGATGTTCCTTCATCAGAATCCATCCTGCGAACTTCTTTAGCAAGAATTTGATCTCTGACATCATTGAATTGTAGCTTTCTTTTTCCAACAGAGTTGCTAACCGCTGCCCGCATCGGTTCCCAATTTTCTGGTAAAGACGCCAAAGGAATAAGTGTCTGAATCTCATCATCAAATTTAATTTCAACCGATGTTAGCTGTGAAACAATCGCGTTGAATTCATTAATGTGTTTAGCCACCGATGCATCTTCTCTCATCTTTAAGTTAAATAACTTCTTCATGAGATGTATATTATTATTTGCCGATGGCTTTTCGTACATGTCCGACAAAATGGATATTATCTCCTCCGTTGTTTTTGCCTCCGCCACGTTATGCGCTATGTTCTTTGTTAGGGTCAATCGTATTACACCTAACACTTGTCGGTCAAGAAGTTTCCAGTCATCATCCTCCATCTTTTCCGGCTTCTTTCCAGATAGAGGTTGATGCAACTTCTTGCTATACAAATAATCAATAATTTGTAGTCGCCAGAACGTCAAATCTGTACCGTCGAACTTGTTGATACTCGGTCCCAATCCATCATCTCCGGCCATCACTTCTCTAGCCTTAACAAAAAACTTAAAAAATCTTTTATGAGTTGGAAGATCAGATAAAGCTGCAACCACATAGCATACTCAGAATTCTTAAGAATTTTCACAACAAGGCTCTGATACCAGTTGTTGGGGAATTACACCCCCAAAGTGATGCCAACCACGATGATAATATAGTACCAAAAAATGCGGAATAAAATAATCAACAAGAACACAAATATTTACGTGGTTCACCTAATATAGGCTACATCCACGGAACACTTCAACTTTTATAACTGAAAGAAATATTACAACAAGTGTATACACCAATACACTCAATATTTCTCACACTCCCAACCCGAGTATATCGAGAAAATAATTTCTCTAACTCACACAAAGAGAAATCCCGCACTCAAGAAAAAAATACACTCTTTTTTTCTATGCACTCTCTTTTTATGAAAGCTGAAAAGCTTTTGATTTTGGGATATAATAACTGAAGGAATTGAGCTCTATTTATAACTAATTCCCTCATTCAATTTTATCAACAAAACCAATGTGGGATATGTTTTTTTTAATTATTTAATTTAATGTGGGTCTCGTCCTATTAAATAATAACTCACCTAACAGTGTTCTCTGTAAATGTTCTCTTGTTTTCTTCACTCTTCCTAGTTTTTGATCCAAATTGTTGGCTGATGAATTACTTTTGTTTCGATAGAATGAATGGCGAGCAATTGGGGTTCAGCAGAGCCGTGGGTGGGTTCACTATGCAATTCACCGCCCAGAGCCGCACATCATGCTTTTTAGGAGGCCACTGAACTACCAGCAACAGCAGCAAGAGAACCAAGCTTAACAGCAAAGCATGAGTAGTTCTGTTGGTGTTTCCCCAAAGTAGCAAGCTTTACTTGTAAAAGCCTACTCTCTTCTTCTCTGCATTACATATTATGATCTTCAGTAATGCACAATGTGTACAACAAAATGTTGAAATTTCCTTTTTCGACGACTTTTCTGTCACTTTATGTCGTTATTATAATCACTTTATGTTGTTCTAGAGTCGCATTCTTTGTCCAGGTTTACTCAGCAACGAAAAATCCATTTTTTGGAGTCGTAAAATTGAATTGTGCAGCCGATGGTTATCATTTTCTTCTGTGTGATAATACCTCATGAATTTGAAAAACAAAAGAGCGAAGATTGTAAACAGTGAACTAATTAAGCTACATACGTGATTCACATGCTCGGACTCGAGATCCAAGATGCGAGGATTCAAACCCCAAGCCGATAGATAAATAAAAATAGTAGTATTGCTTCATGCGCGTAAAACTTTGTGAATAAATGTTTTTTAAGAAGGTAAATTATAATCAAAGTTTAATTAAAAAGAAAGCAGAAAAAACAATAATTATTACATTATTTATTCAAAGTATACTTGACACGAACATAATCAATAAACTTTCACAACAATATTTTTATTGATAGAAAAAGAAATATCAATAATGGTAAAACAATTAGGTTGAATGTCAATTTATTTTCGTGATATTGAAACCCGATAAAATCGAACAGAAAGGGTGAACACATGCCCGTCTTGAGTTCTTTCCATATTCAAGCATGTTGGTCGACCCTTAGGCAAGAAAGAGGTCAAAGTTCTTGAGTAAGTCATCTATAACTCTTTCAATTATTGATTTAATCTAAATGCATATTGTTAGTTAATATTATTATTTTAAGTATTATTCAAATAATAATAATATTTTAAATATCATGTAGGGAGCATCGAAATGATCTAATAGCTAGGGGAGTGCGGAATGTGGAACAACGACAATAAATTGAGTTTACAATGTGGTTTAGCGATAAGGTAAGTAAAATAATATGTTCAAGTTAATACGATTAATTTTTTCAATCCTAAATAATATTTGGTTGCGTTTGAATGGAGTCATTTCAAATCAAATGATATATTTGTATCATACTTCTCTAACATTTTTTAGTTTAATGAAATGCGAGAAGCTGGGTCATATGAGGCCACAAATGAATTGTATGCGTTTTAGCTAATAGATCCAATTTCGACTCGGGAACAGGAAGTGGCTTAAATTGAGTCATTTCAAATCAAATGATATATTTGATTCTTGTCTGTTTTTTCTCTCTTTTGTAAGACTTTGTGTACATGCGGTTGGGACAAGAAAAATCGGATATCAGAGAATTGAACTTGGATGTTGAGTATGATATTGAAGCATATGGATGTCGGAGCTAAGGAATTGCCCCTCCGATACTTTTTTGGGTCAGCCCTGAGTGAAGACATACTTTTACTTGGTTTGGGATCGGCCACAGATAGAAATGAGCCTGGCAGTTTCTTTTACATCATGTGCAGCTAATAAGTTATTAGCAAATCATTAGAGATTCTGGAGCTTGGTTTTGTCAAAAACGAAGTGAGATCATGAGATAATATTGAAAATTTCTCGAGGTTTGGTCGGATTTATTTTTATATAGCTCTGTTTAGAGATCCCATTTGCCTGGCATGCAGAACTATTGGGTTCGTTTCTGATTTTTAAACGGTCGAAACTGGAAATCAGATGTTTCTACTTTATCATCTGTAATATTCTTCCCATGGCTCTATATCTGTAGCCACTGATTGCTGTCAAGATGGAAGCTAACTTCCGCTCCATGACCTCATACACAACCTTCATACACAGTCACTTCCACAATCTAAGGGTACACCAAAGGGATATATTATTGGAAGGCTTCAAAGATTATCGCTGAAAGTATAAGAAGCGAGTTGTCCATATTATATATATTTATGTTACGATTCCTCAATTGATATTTGAAAAATTATGTTATGTAAAAATGGTTTGATGTATGTTATAACTTGATCAAGTTAGTCTATATGGGTAGCATATTGGCTAGAAAAATAGTAAGATACATTTAACTTGATCCGTGAAAGCCTTGCCTTTGGGATCAAAATTTTGAATTTATATAATCAGTGGACATCTGCTCTGATGCATATGACTTACAAAGAAAGGAATGAGACATCCTTGTCCCTTGACGCTACATCCCATAATTTATACTTCTTTGGATTGCATTATATTGAAAACAGTCTACTCATAGTTTTTAGAGAGGCCACTGGATCTGCGCCTAGGCTCTGGGCTCGAAGTTTGACGAGGCTCAGCCCTTGCCCTCGAGCCATGCCAAGTCTCAGTTCTTCTATGAATTTCATTGCTTGCATGTTGGCATTTACTTTTTATTTATTCTTTTTTTTTACAGATTCTTTGGTCCATCTACATTAATATCAATGTCCCGTGAACGCAATGTCCTCGTTGCAATAGGCCTATTAGCTTTTGCTTCAGCAGTTCATCAGGTTTTGCATTCCCTTTTTACATGGCGTAGGTGACTAATCGTCGATTTTGTGCTATACTTATCAGCTACTATAATGAATGTTACTATGCATATGATTGTCTCGTTTTCTACAAGTCGATGTCATCAAGGACTCCTGCGATTGATTCGTCGAAGCCACTGCCACCTCAGGTGAATTTTCGAGGGCCTTACATTAACACTGGATCACGAGATATAGCTAGGCCCCGAAATTTCCCCAAATAATTTGTAAATTGTTCGTCTCGAAGTGGAAAAATACAGACTAGCTATTTTGTGTTTTTTATGAAACATGTATTGATAATATTTCTAAAATTTTCAATCCGATTATGTGTTTCTGATATTTGGTTGACTGTACAACATAAATGGCCATAATATTTCCCCCTCTTGTAATGGTTTTTTTCAAAATTTTGAAACAACGGGCGTTTCAGAAAATTTTATCGTGTGGATTTCGTGGGATAATAATACATAAGATGAAATAACAAAGAGTAGATCTTTCGTGAGACGGCAATAATACATGAGATGAAATAATAAAGAGTAGATCTTTTGTGAGACGGTCTCACGAATCTTTATCTGTGAGACGGGTCAACCCTACCGATATTCACAATAAAAAGTAATACTCTTAGCATAAGAAGTAATACTTTTTCATGGATGACCCAAACAAGAGATCCGTCTCACAAAATACGACTCGTGAGACCGTCTCACACAAATTTTTGTCAATAATAAAATATGCATAATACATAGATGATATTTTGAAAGAAATGATTAAAAAATCTCCAGTAATTTCATAGATGATATTAATTTCACTCCAATGATTAAAAAATCTCCAGTAAATCAACATAATAAGATGTACTACAACTAATGGATTTTCTTATATAGTTAAGGTAATATGAAATAAATGCAAAATCCCAAACATTTGACCAAATTAATTTCACCCTCAACTATAAAAAATAGGTCCAAGTTCTCATATTTTATGCACCATCGATCCAAATTCAACAACTCGAAAGATGGCTTATCTCAACTCTCTCGCGTTCTTTCTTGGCTTCATGGTTCTTGCCATCCCTTGTTTAGCTCGAAATTTGGATCAAGATTCTACATTCTCGGATTTAACCTCGAGCAGCGAAAGTGACCAGTTCTTAGATGATGAAGAAGAGATGTGGGATCTTCTTACATCCGACCACCACCACCACCACCATCATGCTCAGCCTCCTCACCACCACGCAAAACCTCCCTGCCATCACCACCACCACGCTCATGCTCCTCACCACCACCAACATCACCACGCTCATGCTCCTCACCATCACCACCACGGCCACGGTGTCCCTCCACCTATGACTGAAGCTCCTTCTTCTGAAGCAGCAGAAGAGTATTCAAATTAAGTAGACTTATGGTTTTGAATCGAAGCCTTCAATTGTATTGGTTGCAATTTTATTTTTGGCAATGATTGATATTAAAATTCAGATGTTTCACAATTCATTCAGATCGAACCAAACCAAATTTCACGAAAAATCCAAACCGAATTTCACAGTTCGGTTCCGTAAAAACCAAAATGGGTTTAACCAAATTTTTAGTTATTTTATCTATTTATTTATGGCAAAAACTTGTGTGAGACGGTCTCACGGGTCGTATTTGTAAGACGGATCTCTTATTTGGGTCATCCATCAAAAAATATTACTTTTTATGCCAAGAGTATTATTTTTTATTGTGATTATGAGTAGGGTTGATCCGTCTCACAGATTAAGATCCGTGAGACAGTCTCACATGAGACCCACTCATTATTTATTTATTTATTTTTATTAATTAAATAAATAAAAAAATAAAAAATGATTTTAAAAAATAAAAAAATCGATTTTCGGTCCAGTTCGATTAACGAGCTAAAAAAACCAGACCGAAAAACAAAAATCCGAAAAATTTAAAACTAAAAACCGATCTGACTTAATGGTTTGTTTTTTGGCTCAAACCGAATTTTTGGTTTCAGTTCGATTCAATCAATTAACTGAACCGTGAACACCCTTATTTTTATAACTAAGTAAATATGTTCGGATTTAGATTTATTTACTTCGTAAGAGATGAGTTTTTGTTTCGGAAGAATGGCAAAAAACTCAAACCAAAGTATACAAGGGTGGTGAATTTGTGAGTCTTATGTATGAAATGTTAGAAATTTAACTTAACATTGAACTATTGAACTATATTCGATCTATACAACGTAACACGTAAAGATCGCTATGTGGAAAATAAAGAAAGAAACGAATTCTAACATCTAGCAATTGATATTAAAGTTTGAAACTTAAAATGTCAAATAACCCGATAACGGAAAATAAGAATCTTCTAAACTTTTAAAAAATTGTACAGATGATATATTTCTGAATAATTGCAAAGATTTAGCAACTTGTATGTCCTAATTATAGATGTTCTCTGACCATCATAGAGAAACTCGAGATTGAAAAATCTTGATTACACTATTTACAATCTTAATCAATATCATATTCTTGATTTATTTATTTTAAATATGAAACGTCTCACATATTTTTCTTACTTGATCCACATATTTCAAATGAACTGAATAATCAAGAAATCAATCATCATCCCAAGTTAAGAAACAAATATACGAATCACGATGTTAAATCCTCTTATATTAAGTATTATCTTCCATTTATCACATGTATTATATTCCTTAACATAACTTTATGTATAAAACCAATGCTTTATTCTAGTCCGACTTAATCGATATTCCCTCATAATAAATGAGTATGTATACAATTAAATATGTGAAATATCGTTAAGTGGATGAATTTCAAAAATAAAAACCAAATATATATACCATAAATCATTATGGAACCAAGTTCATTATTGCCACATGATCCTTAAACATATCAATTTACATGTCTTTAGGTCAAATGATCATTAAACTAGTTCCAAGGTGTTCAATGACCAATTTATTTTACTCAATACGTTTTCCAACGACCAAAATACTTTATGTCGATATACTCTATTAGACTGCCGCTTTAGTCATGAAGACTATAACTGAATTGTCAAAATATAATCTTAATGACTTAGACATAAACTTCATGATTATAAGCCTAAAAATAAAACTCCTTAATCAACACTCTTCAAAATAAGAAACAGACTCAGATTCCACAGTGAAAATAATAAATTACTTCTAAATTGTCTATTCGTCTATTTATAAACATGCAATCTTTAGTACCATACAAGTATCTCATAACATTTTTCAACTTTCTAGTGGTCAATACATTGGCTACTCTAATATTTTCTCAACAAGAAACAATTTATGCTCCCATTAACCTTTTGGTAGACATGATGATCCATAATTTTTTCAATGAAGAAATAACATTCTGAAACCTTAAATACCAATCATTTGAGGCTTGTCTCAATCTATTTAATTTTCTTAATCTATCACACTAAATAATTAACATCACTAGAGAAGAATCTTTAAAGTTATTTTATATAACTCTCTTACTATGGATCACTATTGAGAAATATTATTTTTCAAATCATTCTAATGCAAAATATAAATCAAATGGGCTACTAATTAATGTATTGACCACACGAAGATAATTTTTCTCATATACGTGATAGGATATATTCATGAAGTCAATTCCATTTCTCTCGAGTGAATTCCTTAGTAACGAGTCTAGCCTCGCTTCATTCAATGTTGTCTAATGAGAATTTCTTTGCCTTGAAGACTCATATACAATAAATGACAACTGAAACAACTTTTAGAATCCATTATTCTCTATTAAATTCATCTCATCATTCATAATGTTGTACATCAAATTAGATTCATTATTGCTCATGGCTTAACATCTTAGGATCGTTTTCATCTCTACAATAAATATAGAGATTGTGTCAGATATACAATATAATTACTTGGGATTGTTGACCTGTTAGTTCCGGTAGATCTTCTTAATATTGCATCAACGCTTTCCAATGAAACTAGATCGTGTTGTTAAATAGAATTTGCAATATATTGATGAGTATTAAGATCCATAGAATCACGATCAACAATTTGTAGAAATTATATGTCTTGTTCTATAATACACGCTTTAACTTGAGGGATGTTGTCAATAACGATCAATATATAACTTTTGTGTATGGATGAGCATCATAAAGATCAATATTCTATATGTGATTGCTTCCACTATTCAAGTCATTCCTAATAAATCCCATATTTTTTGATTCCACAAATCTTATGATTCGTGATGGAATAAAATATACATCCTTCGAGCCCTTTGGCATATCCAATGAAATACTCATTTAAACGGTTCTCCGGTCTAACTTTATTTCTTGTGTATTATCAATTTATATGTTCCAAACTTGGTTTTCAACCTTTTCATAAACCAAAGAGCATCTTTTGGACAACCTCAATTGGAATAGGATTTAACATATGTACAATTGTCTTAAGAGTTTGAGTTCACAGGAACTTAAGAATTTTGGAGCTACCTATCACACTTCGCACCATATTCGTCCTCAATTTATCTACCATAATATGTTCTACCTTTTCTCATCTCACATTCTTAATTTTCTTTCCGCATTAATTCTCTACTTTAATATTATATGCTTTAAAATAAAACATCTAACACTTCATACTTATTATGAAGAAAGTAGAGATATACATATCACTAAATAAAAGCAATAAAATATTTTGACCATATAAATCCATAAATATCCGTATGAATTAATATCCAATATGTCTAAATTCCCTCTTAACATTTTTTTGACACATTGGTTTACTCACTCTTAATGTGCTCCAAACCAGTGTTAGAATCAGAAAAATATAAATGTTGCATAATAGAGAAATGTTAATTCATAACAAATTTCTAATTAAATACTAATATTTTCTTGAAGATGCAATGTAAGACAATGGATTTAATTTTATAAATTGATGTGAAAAGGTCATCCGACAAAATATCATTTCCAATAATATCATATCTATACGATAAAACAAAATGATAGTTCTAAAAATTTAAAGGAATATCAAATTGATATTAGTCTTAAAACTGAAATCAAATTTCTAGAGAAATTTTGAATAAAATTCTTTTCCAGCAACAAAATAAAACCGCGATGCAAAACCAATTTGCAAGTCACACCAACTTTCATATGTGGGAGGATCCATTTCTGAATCGATGACGCATGACTCACTTTTTAGCGGCTTCCTCGATTCTTGCAATCATTGCAATATATTGGTAATATGGATTGTAAAATCAAAAAATCAATCCACCAAGTGTTATAATTAATATTGATCATATCGGATTCATAAATAATGAGAGTTACTAGAAACTTCTCATATATCTACACCTCAATAGTCTTAAATGGAGCCGCTTATTCCCCCATGTGCATGAGAGCATCACACACTCCTTGAATACTAGTGAACTTTTTCAATGAAAATTACATAATAATATAATCAAGGTGCTTGTTCAAAGATTCAAATTGTCCATCAATAGTCTTCAACAATGTATAGAAATGATTATACCGTATGTTCAAACCCCTGTTCCCAGAAAAATATTGCTATTTTTGAACCTAGCTATTTTGGACACGATTAGTTCGCTCCCCCATCTCTCGTAAAGATCAAAATATGAATAGCTTATTGCAGTAATGACATGGGGTTCTTCTTTCTTCATAAAACAAACAATGTCCAATATTACCAAATAGAGAAGAATATGATTTTTCTGCACCTTGTAATAATCACTTTGAATATTAGAAAATTCACAATTAAAATAAGAATAGCAAATAGGACAAAAATGCTGCAAAATAAATGATAGGATTGATTGAGTGTTCAGAAAAAAGGTTTGAATGAATACTTGCAACAAATTTTTTCTTTTAATAGCAACGAACTATGCATTCTTGAATATCAATGTCAGTTGGCTAACAAAAATACGTGCGGAAAGAAGTAAAATTGACATATTAGAACAATTCAAATAATGTTTTGACTAGATAAACTGAATGTAAAATGTACACAAGTTTGTTTCTGGATGTTCGGAGAACTTAAGCTCTTATATTACTCCTTTTTTCTTTTGGGAAGACTTACACTAGAAGATTTTGATTTTTCCAAGTAATTTTCAAAAATCTAGTTCAGTTTGGACTTAACACGGCCAAAACTGAAACTTCTAGTCTACTCAACTGAACGAAGAAACAATATACGAACTGTTCTCGAATATAATGATTTACAAAGAATTCCTAGCAATTATGATCTTCAATGATTAGATACAATACTTCTAAAGTGTGCCTTAGTGTATGAGCAGTTTCTTGCTTGAACTTTGAGACTTGGTAAGTGTTCTTGAAACTTGATAGTTCCGTAACTTTGTCACCCTGCTCAACCGAACTGCATCTCTATTTATAGTTTACGAACTGCAACAGTCACAAACTTAGAAAAAGATCTGCTACAAATAATGTAACCATTTCCGCGTCTTTTATCCAGTTCACAAATCCCCACGTCCGTACAAAAGTTGATTCTAGCTATGTCAGCAAGGTATCGAAAAACTTATCCAAAAACAATTAAACTCTTTAGTGTAAACCAATATCCTTGAAACTGAATGATGAAAACTGATAGACTGATAAGAGATACTTCAGTTTGGGTTCGAGTTAGTTCTATTCGACTAGTCAGTTTAGCTTATGGACATAGTCATTTCTGTTTGCTTTGGAGTTCAGTTTAACTTAAATCGGTTTTGCCTTAATTACTTGTTAACACCTTAATATAAAATTTCTGTTCCACCAATAAATAAATAAATAAACTAAATGTTAATCTACCAAATAAAGCAATAAACAATGTCATGTTTTATCCATTAAAATCATGTAATAAATATGAATAACTGACATAAAAATTGTCTGTGAGATAATTTTTTTAATTTGAAATTAGATTCATAAACTTAATGATATAACTATTGAATTATAACTTATTTTAATCCATGTGGGTAAACTAAGAAAATAATTCAATATCGTATCGTAATTAGTTATATTTAATACAATAAAATTTCCCTGAGATGAATTTTACTATACAAATATAATTTATCAAAATTTATATCTTTTGTTAACAAATGTGATCCATATCATTTATGCATAATTTTAATTCAATCGAAGATTCTGTGGCTACTCTTCAATCAATTAAAATCATACGAATCACTAGAACATTAAATTATGTATGCATATATTATATATTCTTTATGATTATTTATTGTCAAATATTTTACCAAAATAAAATGATGCGATTAAGGATGCATCTAAGAAGGAGTGTGACCCATTGGAGTTACCGGAAGGACTAATTACGAGGGGACGAAGCAATTGTCACGCTCCAAAACTCGAGATTGACACCGGCGTTGCTTAACAATCACACAACCGATAACAACAAGTCTTTGTAGCACGGTATACACCAAACTAGTTTATAATTCATAATATAAACGTAACAACAATTGTCTTTACATTAACGAAATCCAAACGAAATAGTAATTAATGCGGAAACGTCTTACGATTCATTAAATCATAAAATTCGAAATAAAGTCTATTACTACTCTTGCGAATCACCAGCCCCAAAACTGTTCAGACTCTTCATCTTCAACCTGTTCTTCGGACTTATCTAGGAGGGGAGAGTAAGGAGGATGAGTATTTTGAGAAATACTCAATAAATGGGGGCGTTTTGAACACAACATAAAATTTTCCATCATTTTCGAAATTTACATATAAATACAGCATGCTTTTCATATTCGTAACATCATATCTATAACATAATAACACTGCGATTTTTCACCTTTAACGGTTTACTGACGTCAGTCCCTAAGTTTTAATCCTCTAAGGGGGCGAGGCCATAAAACGGTTCTATCCCACCGTGAAGGGCCATATGTTGGAATTCCACCTATTTTCAGGGAATCCTCACAGTGTCACACATAAACGTACCAAAATTTAATAAAAACGTATAGACGAGAGACGGAGCTCGACCGAATTTTTAAAACCAAAAACCGAAATTTCAGATGTATAAAACCGAAATTTAAATTTTAAAAACAATCCCACTTACAGTAATTGATGCTAAAAAAAACGTGGATGCTTGGCTTCGGGATTTAGGTCGCTCCTTGCTCCTTGTTCGGACAGCACTTCGGCTTGATTTTTAGGCTAACTTCAGGACGATTTTCGGGCAGAGCTCTGGCTAGGGAGTTGCTGAAAATTTCGAGATTTCAGCAAAGGGGATTTCGAAATTGTGGTGTCTTGTGGAGTGAGGGTGATGGCCTATTTATAGTTGAGGGGAGTGGAGTTAAATATGGCATCAAAATCCCACATATTTGCACTCAAGATTCACACGATTTGTGCCTAAGAAAACCATTCCATGATGAGTTTATTTTGCTACCAATTTGTGAGATTCATTCCTTAATCCCTTGCCCCTCAATATTTTTGAAAATTAGGTTGCTAGGTGGGAGGGATTTTGAGCCATCTTGGATGATTTGTTTCCAACTAATCAAGTATCTAACCATCACAATAATTTGGCATGTTATATGGTTGTATTTTCGAAAATTCCTAGCAATAATCATGCCTTAATCCTTTTAATTTGCATGATACTCAAATCTTGCAAGACTCCCTTCCAATTTTCGAAATTGCATGCCTTAATATGAATATTGTTGGCTTGATAATTAAGATTTTCAATAATAAAATCTCCAATACAAGGATTTCCAATAAAAGAATCTTATGCTAATAAAATTTCCTTCCAAATATTAATTATTGCAAGATTTTCGGTTCTCACGGCAATAAGTCCAAGGAAGCTCTTCAAGGACTCATGGCGAGCTACTAAGAAAGGTCTTTTAATATGTCGTCAAATCTAGAAGGGTTCGTAGAGCATGGAGATCAAGTTGGAGCTCATTACAATGTCATTTAAATGCTAAAAGACCAAGAAGAAAGCATTCATCCATGACCCAACGAGCAAAAACAGCGCGCCAAAGCATAGGAGACGCGCCCCAATACTCCCCAGCAGTATAAATGCGTGTCTCAGCACGTTCCTCTCAGCCAAGAGTTCATAAACTCGGGATTTTGACGCAAATTAATTAAGGAAAACACTAATTTCGTGTTTTAGATGATTTGTTTTGATAAAAATTGAAAATATTTGTGAGTTTTTCTCTCAACCAAAAATATTTTGCTTTTTTCATAAAACAAAAATCAAACTTATCAAGAATTTTCAATATTTGTGGCGTTTTTCAATCGTTCTTCATGCGGATTGTCAAAGACGAGTTCTTTGAAGGTTCTCTTGAATTTTTGATTGTTTTCTTTGTGTTATTTATTACTAAATTGCCTAATTTATGGGTGAATATCACGCCTTACTTGTTTCAAAGATCAGGACAAAACATATACGAATAATTTTTCGTTTATTGAATTGAGGATGCGATTCACATAAATTGTGTTTGTTTTTCATACGTACGAGGGTTCATATCATTTGGTATAAGAGCTTAGGTTCTTTTTGATTCAAGTAAATATATTCGTTATAATTATCAATTTTTGTTGTTCTATCATTCTTCTTTCACTGTTTCTTGTGTCGCAAGATTTTTGTTAAAAAAAATAAGAAATCTTGTTTATCGTTTTCCTTTATTCGTGAATCTTGCAATTCTCGAATATTTTTGAGTCGTTCTTCATGTTAAAAAGAGAGATCAAACAAAAAATAAAGAGTATAGAAATCATGAAATTTTAGTGTTATGATTTTAGCATTGAAATTGTTCTTTTCTTCTTGTTGAGTCCATATTCAAGTTCTTGGGAAATCTTCAATTTTCTTGGTTTTGTGCATTCAAATGAGACAGTTGCAAGTGTCTTCAAACTTGAACTTGAAAGTTTGATACACAGCCATAAAAGCTTAAGTGTATCCCTCGAGAAAAAATTTTAAACTTGAGTGAATATTTGAGAGCGAGTGAATTTTCTTTGGAGTGACTGTGATAATTGGGATGAGAAAATTTTTTTGTTGTTTCTACTAACATTTATTGCAGGTACAATGTCCGAAAGAAAAATTGAGAAAAAAATATGGGATGGCTTGAGCCAAGGACTTTCCAAGATTCAAATGGAGGCGTTGTTTGGTCACTTCACTAGGACGATGAGGACCGAATTGGAACCATTACGTGAGATGATGTAATGAGGGATGATTTGGGAGGCGTCGATGAGAGTCAAAATGAGAATTGGGGAATGAACGAATGTGATAGAGGATTCGGAAGAGGTAAAATAGAAGTCGTACGGGGTAGATACAACAATGGGAGTAGAGAAGATTGATAATATGTATAACATTAAGATGAAGATCACATCGTTCCATGGTAAATCTAACCCAGAGGCATTTCAGCACTACTTCGAACTCAAAAAAATTAAGGCGTTGATTGACTTGAAACAAGTTACAAAAAGTGTCGAGTACTATTATAAGGAGTTGGAATTATCCATGATTAGAACCAACATAGAGGAGGATAATGAGGCTTTAATGACTCGATTTCTTTGTGGTTCGAACAAGAAGATTCAAGAGCAAGTAGAGCTTAGACACTACTTGGATCTAGACGAAATGATGCAAATAGCGATAAAGGTGGATCAACAACTCAAGAGAAGAGACGTTGGCCGCTCCAGTAAAGTTCCAATAAAGTTGGGAGTTCATCATCTTTTTGGCATCCAAACATTGTTAAACGTGAAGAAGGTGAGGTGGTGGCCAATCCCAAGACTAAAATGAAGCAAGAGATGCCTAAACAAGGAGTGTAAGGAAATCTGAAACTCTTATTAATCATTCTCGAGATATAAAATGTTTTAAGTGTCAAGAAGTTGGTTATATTTCTAGCCAATGTCCAAACAAGATAGTGATGACAATGAATGTCTATGGGGAGTATAAGTCTCAACATGAGGGGGATGACGAGGGTGATAATGATGAGATACCCGAGTTGGAAGACCCTGATGATGGATATGAGGCGGTTGTAGGTGAAGTGAGTTATCAAGTCAAAGATGAGGAGACTAACTAAAAAGAGAACTTGTTCCATACTAGGTGTTTTGTGAATGAAATCGTTTGCAATCTTATCATGGATGGATGGAGTTTTACTAATGTGGCTAGTAATGAGATTATGGAGAAATTGAGTCTATCTACATTGAAGCATCCTCAAGCATATAGATTATAGTAGTTGAATGATTGTGCGGAGATGAAAGTAAATAAGCAAGTTTTGGTTACGTTTTCGATTGAGAAGTACATTGATGAGGTGTTGTGCGATGTGGTGTAAATGCATGCTTGCCATATTTTGTTAAGGAGACCGTGGTAATATGATAGGAGAGTTACGCATGATGGTTTCAATAATAAGTACTATTTTGTTCTAAAGAAAAAACCTATTGTATTACCTCATTTGTCCTCAAAACAAAGAGAAGGAAAAGAAAACAAGCCTTATAAAAAGAGCGAACAATAAAGTGAGATGACTTTAGAAAAAAATAGATGATAAAAAAAGAGTGATTAAAAAAATGTGATAATCATAGATAAGAAAAAGAGAGAAGAAAACAGAGGAAATAGACCAAGAAAAATACATATATGGCAAAAAAAAAGTGAGTCAAATCAACTTTTACACACCATGAACCACTTGTGTTAATTCTTTATAAGGAGGTTATCCTAAACACAAGTGAAATAGCCGAATATCTTACGAGCATTATTGTTTCACTTTTGCCGGAATTTGACGATGTATTTCCGGGTGATCTACCACAAGGACTACCATCTTTGAGAGGGATTGAACACTAAATTGATTTGGTGCTTGGGAGTGTGTTTCCTAACCAACCAACATATAGGACCGACCCATAGGAGTTCAAAGAACTTCAACGTCAGGTAAGTGAGCTTTTATATAGAGATTTTGTGTGTGAGTCCATATCGCCTTGTGTTGTACTTGTTTTATTAGTTCCTAAGAATGATTGATCAAGACGTATGTGCGTTGATTGTAGAGCTATCAATAATTACCATCGAGTATATGCATCGCATATGTAGGCTAGATGATATGTTAAATGAATTGCATGTCTCAAGCATTTTTAGCAAAATTGATCTTAAGAGTGGTTATCATCAAATCAAGATGAGATAAGGTGATGAGTTGAAACCAATTTTAAAACCAATAACATGTTGTATCAGTGGATGATCATGCATTTTGGCTTAGCTAGTGCTCCTACCACCTTTATGAGATTGTTGAACCATGTTTTACGTGCGCATATAAGAAAATTTGTTGTGGTTATATTTATGACATTCAATGTATAGCAAAATCTTGGATAATTTTTTTTTACTCAATACTTTATATAATAATTTTTTAGTGACTGAATTAACTTTTTCTCAATATCCTTCCATAAAAACAATCATAAATATGAAGCTTAAAGCAATCTATGAATAACATTGTTTTATCCACAATTACTTCAAGAATTTTCAATAATGAATTGAATTAATATGTAGATAATTAATTAGATCTTTAATTTCGTGCTAAAGTTTTCTATAATTTATTTCTAAATCGAATTTTCTTTGGTAGTCGTTTTCGAAATAGTCATATTAGTTCTAGAGTAGGTATGTTGTGAGACGGTCTCACGGATCTTTATCTGTGAGACGGGTCAACCCTACTGATATTCACAATAAAAAATATTATTCTTAGCATAAAAAGTAATATTTTTTCATGGATGACTCAAATAAGATATATGTCTTACAAAATACGACCCGTGAGACCGTCTCACATAAGTTTTTGCCTTAGTTCTATTAGCATGAAAAGAAAAATGAATTTTTGACTATTTAAAAAGACCAAAATAAACCAATTCAGAAAATAATTTTGGTAATTTTTCCTCCTCGTATGCTCAAAAAAATTACCATCAAATTTTAAATCATGAAAAGAATGAGTTTCTGAATTAACTCCGAAAGACCTTTGACTTTTCCCATGACAAGCACAAAAACATCGTATGTGATATTTTCATATCTCCTCTAAATCATCTTTGTCATTAAATTTTGATGCTGAAGGAATCCATCATTACAATCATCATATATTTATCTTTTCTTGATCGATAAATTCGATTATTTTCAAATACAAGACTAAGAAAATCTAAAATTTTGCTCCCCTCATCAACTTTCTCGAATCCAAAATTTTCGACTCCGCCGCAACACGAGGAACTTTAAGGGGAAAATGTCTGGCTATAAGTTCCTTCATCAATGCTACTTCATCTTCCTCTTCAAGGATTGGGTCAATGCTAGTAGTATTGCAGTTCCACAATGGTGAATCTTCAGCCAAGCATGGAGTGGCAACAACAACAAGGAGTACACCAACAAGCAACATAAGATTAATGTGGACACGAGACATTTTTCAGGTTTTGAATTTATAAGTTGAATGGATATATGATGCAAATATTGCCAAGGATTAATTCCTTTTTATATTGGTTTGAAAATAATTTCATAGGTTATTTTTTGTTTGGATTACAATAATATTCGTTTAATCTTATATATATTAATAAATAAATAAAAATATAACTTTATTTCAATGCATTTAATTATATTCTCCCTTTAGTATTATTAATAGTCAAATCTTTTTAAATATTTTGACTATTCTATCATGCCAATCTTCTGAAATTTAATATAATATAAGATTACATAAGTTGGGAATTAATTAATGTATTAAAAAAATGTATATAAGAAAGATTTCCATCAATTAAATTGTGTGTAAAATCATTGACACTAGGATTTAAAGATTGGCCTAGTTTGAAATGAATGTAATAAACATACATACATATTAGACATCGAAAATGAATATTTCATTTTCGAATTAGGGAAAGGTTGAATTGCCAACAAGAATAATCATATTTTTTAAAATTTAATAAAAAGACAAAATATATTCAAATATAATTCAATAATCACCATCTCTTTCTCAACTTTCCAACCAAATTAAACTACGAGTCTCTTTCTCAACATTCCACCCAATTTATCTTTCTCAACTTTGCAACCAAGTTTAGATAACCATCGCCTCAAATCTCTATGTAATATCCATATTTAAAGTAACATAATATTATTAATTGGAAACATTATTTCGTCCCTAAATGAAGAAAATAAAGTTGGAAAATAGGAGAAAAAATGGGTTTTGAAGTGCTCGACTATGATCGGAGAAGTAGCCAGGAAATTTTTACCAAGTGGGACAAATAAAAATAAAAAATACATAATAATGGAGTGAAAGTTTAAAAAATAAACCAAAATGGCTGCAACCTTCGCGCAATTAGTAGCGAGTAGAGATGACAATTGTAAGAGTCTTCGAAAGTTCATCCAAATGATCTATTTATAGGCTTCGAAGACTCTTACAATTTCTGGTTTACGTGCATTATTATGAGTATTAAGTTCTTGAGAGCCTTATTGATCAAGTATTCTTACAGCACACACTTAAGAGCTTATATCTAATCATTGATTATCAATTCGTGCTAATATATTTTTTTGAGAAATATTTGAAATAGAAAGTAAGCGTTTTATTGGTCTTTTTGTTCAAAGAATGAAATATTCTTGGAGTTTCAATAGGCAAGAAATAAGTTATGCTGAAATGTGTAATTGCAAATTGCTTGTTATTATCAAATTATTATAGTAGAATCTTTCCTGAGTGGAAGAATGAATGATTTAGAAATTATTCAATATTCAAACATCCAAAAACATCTTTTGTGCATTTACTACTTCAATTTGATAGCCTAACAATCTGACTTGTCTTGTCATTTTTATTGTTCAGACCATTTCAGTTAACTTTTTTTCCACATAACGTTAAATTATTGGATTATAAATATGCAAACAACAAAAATTACTATTCAATGTTACTAACCAAACCAAATTAATATTCAAACTTATTGTGATTGTTTATTCACACATTGTAAATCAATCTCTGGATCTTAACAAGTGGTTTATTTAAGATGAGAACTGATTTCAAATTCTAAGTAGTTAATTTTGAGTCATTGTAATTGATTTTAAATTTATTCCAACACAAAGATATTTCTTATCTTTCTTTTACATAATTTCTCAAATCTAAATATTTCAATCGAAACACGACATAAATCCAAGCATTCATTAATCATTAAATACCCATAAAAACTAACAAAAGTTAGAATTTACACCATTATATTAATAAATCAAGAACTAGTAAACTTGGTCACAGCTTTGGTGCCCTCAGAAACAGCATGCTTTGCGAGCTCACCGGGCAGGACCAATCTCACAGAAGTCTGAATCTCCCTCGAAGTAATAGTGGGCTTCTTGTTGTACCTCGCCAATCGGGCCGATTCCTGAGCAAGCTTCTCGAAAATGTCGTTGATGAAGCTGTTCATGATCCCCATTGCTTTGCTGGAAATCCCGATGTCTGGATGAACTTGCTTCAGGACCTTGAAGATATACATCTTATAAGTCTCCACACCTCTTTTCGTCTTCTTCTTCTTCTTGTCCCCGGCGGCGGCCAAGGCGGCGTCTTTGGGGAGTTTCTTTCCGGCCTTGGGCTTCTTCTCGGCGGCTGGGCCTTTGTCGGCGGTCTTCTTCTCCTCCACGAGCTTCTTCTCCGCTGGCTTTTTCTCACCTTTGGCTCCCATTTCTGTGATTGGGTGTAGAAAGAGATTTTGGGCGAAGAGGAGCTGATGAGAGTATAGAAGGGAAGAAATTCAAGAGGGACTTATATAGAAAAGGAGGATAAATATTACTGGAGGATTTTAAAGTGACACGGATAATTGATTTGAACCGTTGATTAAGATAACATTCACGGTGGAGATGTTATTTCAGACGGGAATTCAGCTGTGTGTTTTGATTGGCTCTAATTTTGGGTGTGATTTTGACGTGGACCGTCGATGAAGATGGAAATCCACGAAAGAGATGCATTGTGGGATGAGCGGGAACCTTTTTTTGACTAATCAAACTTTGTGGCACCATTAATTGTTATTTGCAAGCAAAAATGTTACCAAGTCCGTTTGATATTTAAATTCATGCACAAATTATAGTAATAAAAAATTTATAGATTGTATATTTTTATAAAATCATACATAAATTAAAAAATTAGAATTAAATATGACACTGTCGTATACCTTATCTGATTTATCTGCACTGACTCAAAATTAAATTTATGATGATAAATTAATTTCCTATATTGTATATAGGAGATTGTGCAATTTTGTGTTTGAGTGTTGACACCCACTCTCTATCAATCGAGGATTCAAACGTGTGACGTATGAACAACGCTATACAAGCTTATCCCACAAAAAATTATACTACTTTAATTAACGTACAGATGTTATTTGTTGCGAAACTTGTAATAACAAGATAATAACAAGATAAAATTCCAATTTTATATTATTCCAAATATCATTTGTTAAACTAACTCTACAATTAATATTCAAAATATGCAAAATTAATTATTCTTTGTATTCCGTGTACATTTTCAAAACAATATTTTTTAAGCGTGTTCCTAGAAATATTATAAAAACCAAGTTGAATAGTACTAGTAAATTTAACAAAACTTTTTTGTTCAGCTATTAGAAAGGTTGACAACATTTCGTAATAAATTTAATAACGGCTTTCGAGAAATTTCTTTTGTAATTGTAAAACCTCTAACAGTTAAAAGATTAATTTATTGTTGAGTTGGTTCTCTATCCAGTGGTTGTAAGTAATCAGGGTCAAGTTTATTTACCTTGACCAAATATTTTTTCAAAGTTCCGGTAACACCAACACTAACACTCGTTTTGTAAGAATATCTGGTTTTGTAAATTTTACACATAACAAAAGAGTCTCTTTTTAAGTGATCATAAACTTTGTTTCATTTTGCACGGCCCATCATTGTGCTCGTCATCATGTTGTTTGCTCCAGGGGATGAAGATGTTTAAAAATGCCCACCAAATTCATTGGGAAATTTCATATTCTCTTCCTCTTTGGTCAGTTTCGACTTCATCAAAGTCGATAATGTAACCAACTTCACAAAATTCCAAATTTATAGTAGGCACAATCCGCCCCGCACCTCCACCATAATCACCGACATTATGATTTGAAGACGGCGTCATTGAAATAAATTTATTGAATGTAAATATGTAATATAAAGTGCAAACTAAATATTAAATAAAAGCACATAGGAGATTGAGTGTAGAAAAATTTCAAATTGAAAGAAATGAGATTGTTGTTTGAAAATTATTGAAAAAATGTCAGTTGGCCCCCAATTTGGAGGTCAGAATGCAATTATAAAAAGATGTAGCCGTTGGCCCAAAGGTTACAATAGCCATATAAAACCCTTTTTGTTTTTTTTCGTTTCTAGTTCCGGGTTGGATCCGGTTAGTCCAGATAAGACCCAGAACCGAAACCGGTTTATTTTAAAAATATTGTCCCAATCCGTTTGTTAATGGATTTGGGGCGATTCTGAACTAATATAATCGAACCAGTTTCAAGCTTAATGGGTCAGTTCCGATCCTGTTATGGGTCGAATGGACCTGTTAAGCCTGCCTAAGCTCTTCCTTGGACTACTTCAATATTAATAGAACAGTCCATCACATATTCTTAATCCAACTAATATTCGATGTGAATGTTAAGTTCTTAATTGTTTGCTAGGGATTCGAATCCAATCTATTTCCTCATTTTACAACTTCTTATAAAATATCAGTGTTATTATTTTATCTTATCAATTTGTATCAAAATTAAATTTCGATCTTAAACATGATTATAGTTGCCACAACTTTGATTATTGCACTTTCAAGAGCAAGTTATCAACAAGTAGTATAATTTAGTGAGTCTAAATGTCGTATCTACAGAGAATTTAAGGTAATTACAAGTCCACTATTATGTCTTTCTGTTTTTTATATTTTAATTATTTTAGCCTTAAATGATGATTTTTATATATTCAAGAATTTAAATTAAATAGTCGATATTAGAACATCCACTCTTGGTATTTAAATAAAGTTAGAATAAATGAACATAATTGGAATCCACTTGATAAAATAGTTTTAATAAATTAAATAATCATTATTTATATTATTGTTATATATTATTCTCTTATTCGTACCATATATATATATATATCAAAACTTACAATCTAGATGACATAAACATAAAAATTCATCAATTTCTATCCAATATGCGTAACGAAATTTTCGGTCTTCGAACAGATCATATGACTTCGTCACTGGACTTAGAGCTGTTAAAGGCTAATTTCAATGCACATATCTATGAAGTTCTCCGAGTGGTGAATATCCATTCAATCCAACTATCCGAGCTCAAGAGTTGTTATCACAAATCAAATGCTGATGTTATTTGCAGAATTGAAAAACAAGAAACTGTATTGACAGGACATATCGAGACTCTAGGCAAACAAATTTATGAAGTTGTTGACTATTTTAGGGAGGGACATGTGAAGTAAAAAAAGGGGGGGAAATCCTAAAAAATCAGAAAAAACCCAAGCCAAAATATTCAGAAAAACCTAAGTCTCTTCCTCGTCTCAGCACAAGAAATCATCTGGTAGCGGTCATGGATGTTTTGGTGGTGGTCATAGTAGCAGCCCAAAGAGATACAGACCAAGCCACTCGCCTCATCAATCTTTTAGACATAGAACTTTATTTATTCCATGTTTTACTTTTAAATCATTTATGCACAATATTGGTTTAATCTATGAACAGTTTAGTTTATGCTGATATTTATTTTTTTACTATAATTGCACAATAACTTACTTTTCATATCACCAAAAAAGAAAAAATTGTTAAGATAAAATTTTAATCTAAGTTTTGGTGAATAAAAACTAAACTAGCCAAAATTAATGAATGTAGATCATATAAACTAGATTGACTACTGAATGAATTACTACGCTGATAAAAGATGAAAGAGACAAACAAGTTGTGTTGTCCAACTAAATTGATCTGAAGAGCATCTACAACAGCTTAAATAGAACAAAGCTGTTAACATATATTTTATAGAAGAAAAGATCAGCTCGAAGATTGATCTGGCAATATTATCTGAAGACAACATATAGTTATCTACGAGTATATTCCAAGCATTGTCAGACAAAATAAAAAATTTGTCGGTTACTCCTTCTAGCTAGTGTCCAAGAAATTTGAATTGGACGATATTATTTTCAAAAACACGACAAAGACATGTAGCATCCTTTGCACAATTTTCAACTACCCAGTACAACTGTGAGTACCTTATCTGTTTGTTAACGTCGGGGACCAACTTCTATAAAAGGGTGCATCATAATTGAAGAAGACTACTGTCACATTGAACATCATCATTCATTCTAAAAATACTCAGCATCTCTCAAACAGATTTATCATAAACTGATTTGCACACACACAAATTTCTATAAGATCGATTAAGGATCATATTGTACACACTTTGTTCTCACTTATCATTTGTATACACGAGCTTTATTATAATATGAGAATCTTTGTAATTATCATAAGCGTGTTTCTGAACATATTGTGTTAAAAAAGAGTTACTAGGAGTTTCATCTCAATAAAATTGTTGAATTGAGCGGAAGTGAGTTTGTACAAAGGGTTGTACCAATCAAATCTTCTAATAGAATCTTTCTGGAAACAGATCAATAAGGGGAAAGGTAGAAGCTTAATCTTCGAACTTCCATAAACAAATCATCGCCTCTTTTTATTTTCAGTCATCTCATGTCTTATATGTCATTACTTGTGTTGTTCATTCATTTACTCAGACTGGTCTATTAAACTCACATATATCTTATTTGCTTAGTACTTTGAGTTATTTCCGCACTTAGTATTATAGTAGCCCATTTTCTCGTTTTCATTGGAATATTAAATTGAGCTCTTAATGTAGTTTAAATTTTGCATTATTTGTCATATTTGTATAATAATTTATTCACCACCTTCTAAATTATTATTTTTTTTATCCTAAAACACACTAAATCATGTTAAACTATTCTAATAAAATTGATAAAAAAAAAAATAACTGTACTTATATATGGTGTATTTCAAATATGTCCAAAAAATGATTTTCATTTGAAATAAATTGTTCAAATCTTCTCTTATTTCAAATCATTTTCTCCAAATCAAAATTTTCAATCTAAACACGACATATACATGTATTCTACGTGTAAATATTAATCGTACACTGATTAATCAATCTCCTACTTTCCTATTTCATATGTTTGAGCCCACCGCATGTGCTACTTTAGTAGTAATTAATCTTATAATTTCTCCTAAGCTTGTATTTCGTTGTAAGCATTTGGAAATGTCACGCAACGTGTCCACATGCTTAGGCTTAACAATAATCACAAAACGTGCACATAATAAACACCCCTTCTAAAATAAATTAGCCAACTCACTTTATTAATTAATCCACCCAACCACCTATCACGTCTCTTTAATTTGTGCTCGTTGATCATTATAATTGTAACTTGATCCAACCACTATTAAGTATAAATTAAGCTTAATCGAACGATAATGAAGTAATCGCTTAGTTGTAATTATAAGATTTATAAATATATTTTGTATTTATAATAAAGTGAGATTTTCTTGTTAAGAGATTATAATTAATTAGATTTCTTTAATTTCAATTATTTTTTGGGTGATGGAAAGTAGGCAATAGATTAATTAGTTAGTTAAGCAAACTTGAAACGTTAGGAATAATTTGGTTGAATTATTAGGTATGAATTGGTGGAGTGAGAGCTACTAGTGATCATGAAGTGAGTGATAAAACATAACAACACATACCCTTTTAAATTTTGTGCAATATGTCAAAGTTTTTAAATAATTTATTTATGTAATTTATATATATATAATTTTATTTGACTCTTAGAATATGATAAATGTCAGCAGATACATGATTAGTGGACATTTAATCATTACAATAAAAAATAATAATCTTGGAGTTATTTATTTTAAGATTTTTTTTAATAGGGAATGAATGAAAATGATAATAAGTATATAAATTAATAAAATAAAATACAGATGGATACACATGGGATTGGCAAGTTAACAACCCATCTTTCCTATCCATTTATTCTTTGTCATTTAATGAAAAAGACACCCAAGCAATCTCCAACTTAGCTTTGTTTGTAATCAAAATACAAAAAGAACCTAATCCATCCCTTTTGGTTGTGGTGCTTGTTATACCCAATCCTAGCCATGACCATCCACTCTCATCCTTTTAACTCCCCAACTAAATTATATATATA